>NC_052048.2:186309073-186586573 GCF_903992535.2 Arvicola amphibius
TGGGGGGAGAGAGGAGAGAGAGAGAGAGAGAGAGAGAGAGAGAGAGAGAGAGAGAGAGAGAGGAGAGAGAGAGAGGAGAGAGAGGGGAGAGAGAGAGAGAGAGAGAGAGAGAGAGAGAGAGAGAGAGAGGGGGGGGGGGGGGAAAAGGGAGACAAAAGACATGTGTGCACACACACAGGGACAGTGAGAAGATGGAGAACCAAGATGGTACCCAGAGGTTAGAGGTAGCAGGAGTGGGCGTGGCTTGCAAAGGGGCGGGGACCAAAAGAATACCAAAAGCTAAGTGAGGTCATGGGGTAGAGAGCCATGGAGCCCTACAGGACAAGTCAGCAGAGAGCTATCTGTACCACTTTCCGCCACTGGCACCATATGAAGCCACAGCAAAAAGTGCAAGCCAGAAGGAAAGGGGACCAAAAGTAGCTGCCACAGTGACCTGGGGTCTAGGTGTGGTGGCGCATGCCTGGAACCCAGCACTTGGGTTGTTTTTTTGGTTTTTGGTCTTTGCTTTTTATTTTTATTTTGTTTTAAAGAACTGTGATAATTAAGTTTGTGTAGTTCAAGCCACTCAGGCTGCACAGTTTGGGGATCCCTTGCTGCCTAAGAGTCTGCATACCTGTTGTTTCTAAACCCACTTGAAACTAAGGTGGCTCTAGTAATTCCATGACCCTCCAGCCACCAATACAGGTCTGCCTCCACGTAGGGACAGTTAAATTCTAATAAAAAAAAAATGTCGGGGCTGGAGAGATGGCTCAGAGCTTAAGAGCACTAGCTATTCTTCCAGAGGTCCTGAGTTCAAATCCCAGCAACCACATGGTGACTCACAGCCATCTATAATGAGATCTGGTGTCTCTTCTGGTGTATATATGTTAACAGAACATTGTATGCATAATAAATAAATAAATCTTTAAAAAAAAATGTCATGAGCAGGGAATGTAGAGCTAGGTTCGATCCCAGTACTGAAAATGGAGAGCAGGGAGCAGATAGAACAGCTACGTGTTGGCCAGGGCCAGACTACAAGGTGAATGTCCCAGATGACACTCCAGTGTCTGCATGACACAAAGCCCAGAGACCCGGTGCAACTAGGCAAGTGGACTCAGGCCATTCCCTGGGAACCCCAGGATGGTCCTGGCCAGAGCCCATCCTCCTGGCCAGTATTTAATTAATTAATTAATTAATTAAAGCTTCAAGTTTGGCTCAAGATTGTGGCAGTGATCTTATTCTCTGATGGGATTAACAATGGCTACACCAACTCCCTTTACCAACATAAATGAATAAACAATAAACACCTGCAACATAAAACTTCTTTAAAGGAAGCCTGGCAGTTGCACACAGTGTCCACACCTCTAATTTCAGAGCTAAGGAGATTCAGGCAGGAGGATCAGTTCAAGGTCCCCAGTGGCTTATGTGACTTAAGTCTACTCTAGACAACACATGACTCTGTATCAAAACAAAGAAACAACCCCCCCCACCCCCAAACCACCAAAGAATCGGGTACAATAAACCTACTGGGTGCCCACTCTGGTATTCACTTCGGGTCTATTTCTTTTTGACAGATCTCTAACTTGGTTGCTGTTGTTTGAATCTGGGTCTCATTTACCCCAAGCTGGTCTTTATTTGTTATGAAGCCAGGGATAACTGAACTTCTAGTGATCCTCCTGCCTCTACCTCCTGAGTGTGGGGATTACAGGCATTAGTCACCACGCCAAGCCTGTGTGATGCTGGGGACAGAGCCCAGGGCTCTGTAAATGCTAGGCAAGCGTTCTGCCATCTGAGCAATATCCCACATCCACTGACTGTTTGTTTTGTTGTTTGGCTTTGTTTGTTTTGAAGCAGGGTCTCGCTAGGTAGCCTTGGCTAGCTTAGAACTCACTAAGCAGACCAGGCTGGCCTCAGACTCACAGAGATCCACCTGCTTCTGTCTTCCGAATGCTGGGACTTCAGACATGCACCACGACACCCTGCACTGTAATGTTTCCGACTGTGGTAAAATTCACAGTGTGAGATTCACCTTAGCCAATTAAGAGCACTCGTTAGCATTTAGTCCGTTCACAAGGCTATGTGCAAACACCCCACTATTCTCAGGACATTTTCATCACCCAGACCCCTGATTTTACTCAAGATGGCAATGCTGCCAGCTGTAAGACTCCATTTCTCAACTTCCCTTGCCGTTAGGTGTGGCTTGGTAAATTAAGAATGCAAGCAGAAACTGGGGGATGAGCAGGAAATCACCCCGAAGAAAGCAGACACCCTCTCGTCCTCTCCTGTTCCCTTTTTTAATTGGAGAGGTGATGGCGGGGGCTCTGGAAACTGTCGTGGACTAGGAAGGATGTTTCTGTGAGACTGAGGCTGGCAGAGCAGAGAGGTGGGAACCTAGGTCCCTGATGAAGCCAAATCTACATTGCTTCTGAGAAAGAAACTCTCCCTTCAAGCCGTTCGTATTTGGGGGCAGGGAGTCTAGTTCATGCACCTGAATCCCACTCCCCCTTCATCGGAAAGGGTAACCACGTTTAAATGTGGGTCCCCAGGATTCCCTTAAGTATCAAATCCATTGTTCATGTGGGGTTTACTGTGGCCTCCGTGTGTTCCCCCAGTTCAAGCATTGGAAACTTAATCCCCAATGCTGCATTTGGGAGGAAAGCTGTCCTTGTTGTTGTCTTTTTTTAATACCCCACATTTTACTAACACTGTTCTGGTTTTAATTTTCACATTTTAATACTGTTCAGTCTGCATCTTGTTTTTGGTTAGGCTGTGGTAAACAGGCCAGGTCTAGCCAGAAGCCCAAGGCCCTTTAACTGAACAGCAAGATTCCAAGTGTCTGCCACAGATTATAAACTAAATTCCTGCATATATTTGGGTCTGTTCTGGCCTTTAAATCTATCCGTCAAGGTACCTATCCACTCATAGCTAGGACCACATTTTAAAAATCCATGTAGAGACTTGGAGGAATCGAGTTAGAACGGCTCTGCAAGCCTCTTTCCTGGAGACTAGCTCTCAGAGTCTTGGAAGGTGCTGTGCAAACAGCCAAAGGAGAAAAGCGATCAATAGCCCTAATCAGCTGTAAAGTCTATGGACCACAATGACCAGCCCAGCAAGGTATCTCCAAGGGCACACTAGTGGCACTTATATGTTGGCAGTAACCAACAGCTGCCAAACTGGACTTAAGGTCCACTCAATAGGAGGGAATTCACCCTGCTGCTGTTACCCTAACTCATAGCTAAAGAGGTCATGGACCACAGGAAGGGTGGATATGGGAGTAGGGAAGTATATATCTTAATTAAGGGAGACATTTTAGGGTTGGCAAGAGACTTGACTCTAGAGGGGTTCCCAGGTATCCAGGGAAATGCCCCCAGCTAGTTCCTTGGGCAGCTGAGGAGAGGTAGCCGGAAAAGGCCAGATCCTATAGTCATACTGATGAATATCTTGCATATCACCATAGAACCTTCATCTGGCGATAGATGGAAATAGAGACAGAGCCACACATTGGTGCACCGGACGGAGCACCCAAGATCCAAATGAGAAGCAGAAGGAGGGAGAACATGAGCAAGGAAGTCAGGACTGCGAGGGGTGCTCCCACCCACCGAGATGGTGGGGCTGATCTAATTGGAGCTCACCAAGGCCAGCTGGACTGGGACTGAAAAAGCATGGGATAAAACCGGACTCCCTGAACATGGCAGACAATGAGGGCTGCTGAGAAACCAAGGACAATGGCACTGGATTTGGCTCCCACTACACATTCTGGCTTTGGAGGGGCCTAGCCTGATTGGATGCTCACCTTCCTAGACCTGGATGGAAGGGGGGGGGGGGGAGGAACTTGGACTTCCCTCAGGGCAGGAAACCCTTACTGCTCTTAGGACAGGAGACGGAGGGGGAGTGGAGGGGGAAGGGGGAGGTAAATGGGAGGAGGGGAGGAGGCGGAAATTTTTAATAATAAAAAAAAATAAAGCTATCAAACATTAAAAAAAGAGGTCATGGTCCCAAGAGGAAACCTATTTCTAAATCGGTGCTCTTTCTAACTGCATTCTAAACACTTAATCTGTACACCCAACCGATGAGTGTAGCTCTCACTCTTTGTCAAAGAAGGCTCTTTTTGCGGTAGTGGAGATCATTACAAAGATCTCCAACTAGCCAAAGGACAGAGAACAACAGACTGCGGGGAACCCAACACTGTATTTTCAACACAATCCTTACACTTATGGCTCAAGGAACATGACCAATGAGGGCTGCACATAAAGACCGTCCCAAAAATCAAAAAGGAGGAGGAGAGAGAGAAGGAAGTTTTGTTGAATAGAGGTGTACTCCATGCTTGGCTTATTCATAAACTTAGTGAAAAATAGGTCTTCCCTGAATTTACTAACAGGACCTATTCCCTGGGGCAGCCAGCAATAACTATGTTCCTATTTTCTCAATACTATGCTTCTATTAGTCAGTTAAGATTTATCATGTTTATTTATTTTTATTTATTTATGCATGGTTGTTTGAAACAGAGTCTGGCTATAAAGCCCAAGCTGACCCAGAACTCACTGTGTAAACCAGGATGGCCTTCATCTTGCAACGATCCTCCTGCCTCTGATTCTTGAGTGCTAGGATTACAGGTGCGTACTACCATGACTGGCTTTATTATTTTGAATATTATTCACCAACATGGATGGACGTTCATGTACACCCAGCTGAATGGAAATCAGCCAATTAGTTTAGATTGAACGCCTTACAGAAGGCCAAACCAAAATGGAGTCTCCCATGCTAAAGCTGCTCGTCGCTGAGGGAGGTTGTTCATTTGCTTTCCTGGCAGTCAGGAGAGTGGGGACACGAGTTCAAGCCCCAACTTCACTACATAGTCCAGGCTTTCAAACTAGTGATTAGCCTGTTTCGGCTTTCCTCATTGCTGGTCTACAGGGTCACGCACACACACACACACACACACACACACACAAGTTTGAATATTTTCTGAGCGCTGTAGGAGCAGTGACTGCTTTAATCTTGAAACAGTGCCGTGAGATAGGTGCTATTATTATCTGCCTTTCACGGAGAGGGCATTGGTCCGAAGCCTAAGTGGCTGAGCTGACTCTGGCAACTCCAGCCAGATGCTCAAGCTGGCTCAGCCCGCCTGCCAGTTCTGATGCGGTCACAGGAGACAGCAGGGATCTATACTGTTGAGGATTCTGTGGTGTCATCTAGACTGGGGCTGGGGGTGGGCATAGGGAAGGTAAACTGCCTTGATTGATTAATGATATCTGACACCAGGCCAGGAATGAGAGTTACAGACTAATATTACAAAACAAACAACAAGAAAAACCCAACCAACTCTACTTAATCATTCCTTGGAGAGAAAAAGAAAAACTAAATCTTTCAGGTTATACACAGCTGTGGCGCTTTGGAAATGAGGGTATCTTACATGCGAAGCATTTAATGGCTGCTTTGTCTCCTGGCTGTAGCAGAAGAGTTCCTTAACTGTCTATCATTTCTCGAGAGAAGCCCTGGTGCGAGTAGGCATCTGAGCGCTTCTGCAAGCCTCCCTCTCCTGTGCGGAGAGCAGAAAGCCTGGAAAACGCTAGAATGCTCACAGTGCCTCACGACACCAGCGGGCCATATAAAAAGGTCCCGTGATGTTATTTTTCCGAACCCGGGTCTCCTCAGCAGTTAGCGCAGAAGCCATCCCAAACACCCTCCCGGGGATCGGGATCGTCAGCCCTGGTCACGGGACCTGGCGCTCGCTCTACTAACCTTTCTGCCTTCCAGTTTACAGCTTGGCTGCAGCTGCGGGACGGCCCACATTTTAAAGGAGTTAAATCCTTTTCCCAGGCTCTCCATTAAAAAGAACTTAATACAGCTTGAGGAGATAGAGAGAGAAAAGAGAGAAAAGAGAGAGAGAGAGAGAGAGAGAGAGAGAGAGAGAGAGAGAGAGAGGAGAGAGGAGGAGAGGAGGGAGGGAGGAGGGAGGAGAGAGAGGAGAGGAGAGAGAGAGGAGAGAAAAGAGAGAGAGGGAGGGGGAGGGAGGGGGAGGGAGGGAAGGGGAGGGAGGGAGGGGGAGGGAGGGAGGGGGAGGGAGGTAGGGGAGGGAGGGGGAGGGAGGGGGAGGGAGGGGAGGGAGGGAGAGGAAGAAACTTTGCATCTCTACCCACTTCCCAAAGTGCATTTCACTGTCTCCTTTTTTTTTTTTTAAGATTTCCTTATTTTTATTTTTATTTTTATTCTACATGTGTGCTTTGCTTGCATGTATGTCTATGTGACAGTTCTTGCAGAACCAGAAGTAGGCACTGGATCCCCTGGGACCAGAGTTACAGGTGGTTGTAAGCCACTTTAACTATTGTGAGCGTGGGGACAGAACTCAGGTCTTTTAGAAGAGCGGCCAGAGCTCTGGATCACTAAGCCGCCTACCAGCATTTCTTTCTTATAAGCAGAACCCATGACAAGTTGTTTAGGGTGACTCTATAGTGTGTTTAATAGTTACTTCGTTTTTGAGGTTTTGGGGATTGATTCTAGTGTCTTTCCAGCATGCTAGGCAAGTGCTCTACCACTGAGCTATTCCAACCCTGGTGGGTGTGTGTGTGTGTGTGTGTGTGTGTGTGTGTGTATGCGCGTGCGTGTGTGTATGTGTGTGGGTTTGAATGTTATCGTATGTATAGGTGCAAGGGTGGATGCATATGTTCATGCCTGTCAAGCATGAGGTCACCTTGGATGCCGTTCCTCGGGAAGTTTAGGTTTGTTACTACCTTGTTTTTTCAGACAGGGTCTCTCCTTGGGACCAGCTTACTGATCTGGCTAAGCTTACTGACCAGGGAGTCCCAGGGATCTTCCTGTTCTTACCTCCCCCACAAGCTGGAGAGGCCAAACTCAGGTTCTCATGCTTGCTTAGCAAGCACTTCTCTGACTGAGCCGTCTCTTCAGCCTTCACAGCATTTTGAGACAAGGTCTTACTAAGTCACCCAGGGCAGGCCTTGAACTCTTGATCCTACTGCCACAGTCTACTGAGTGCTGAGATTACAGGTCTGAGCCACCAGACCTGGGTTACTTCTGTTTGTGGACACAGTGTCTCATGTCATCCCGACTGGCCTAAACTCCTGGTCCTCCTGTCTGTCCCTCCAAGTGCTGGGATTGTACAGCCATGTGATGCCATTCCCAGCTTACTTTTATTTCCCAGTTTAGGTAAAATCTACAGCTGAGAAGTTTGGGGAATTACTGTTACTACCTCTAACTACAAAGCAGGGAACTAAGCAGAGTAAAATAATAAATAAAAATAAATAAACAGGGGCTGGAGGGATGGCTCAGTGGTTAAGAACACTTGCTCTTCCAGAGGATACATACAGCTTGCACCCCGAGCTTTCACATGGTGGCTCACAACTGTCCATAACTCCAGTTCCAGGGTGCACACAATACACAGACAAACATATGAGCATAAAGTACATATAGAATGAAATAAAGAAATCTAAAGCTAAATAAATAATTTGGAAATTCCGCATTGCCCTGACATTTCTGTCTGAGAGGAGGTGGCAATCCCGGGGTCAGTGTTCCTGCACCAACAGGGCTTGGAAGGAGGTGGGGGAAGATGTGGGGGAAGGAGCCCCATGTGACATCATGATGGGTGGAACTTGTTTTGTGCCTGCTGCTGACTTTGTGGTTCACCACTTCCTTGAGAGACCTGCTCTGGGCACCCCTTCTTCCTGGAAGCTCCAAGTCATTCACGACTATTTGGGTTTGAACATGACAGGTCCTGGGGACGTTCATCTGCTGGATGCTTCTTCCCAGCTGATGGCTCTATTTGGGGAGGTGGTGGCCACTTTCAGAGGTAGGGCCTAGCTTTGAGAGGAAGGTCCCTAGAAGGGAGCATTTGACCTGGTTCTTTCTCGGCTTCTTATCTGCTATGATGTTCTCCCTCGCCATTGGGCCCAGAATAAATCCTCCCTCAAGCTGTCTCATGAATGAAAAGTCTAACTAGGGGTGAGGGATTTTTTTTTAAGGAAAGTATAACTAAAACACATTACCACAGTATTCCCCATCAAACCACACAAGGTCACCTTCAGGCTTCTCACACACAGAGGCCAGTGCTTCCCATGACTCCACGACACAGGCCAGTAGGGCTCCTATCCACAATGCAGGCCATTAGAGCTCCTGTCTCCACCAAGTGGACCAGTAGGGTTCCTGTCTCCACGACACAGGCCAGTAGTGCTCTTAGAACTTTCTAAGGAATGTTTACAAATCTCAACCTATGGACGGCTTCACGTGGACTCCCTAGTCCAGAACCTTCCATGTGGGCCTGGGGAAGAAGCATGTCTCATCTTCCATGGCCATTGTACAGGATGCTGTCTGGTCCACAGTAACGTAAAAACACTTGCTTTGAAGAAGAGCCTAGGAGCTTCACTCTTTGATGTTGCATTGGTGACTTTCCTCACTGCCCGACAACAGCAAGGAAGGGTTTATTGTGACTCACAACTGGAAGGTGCAGCCCATCATGGTGGGGACGGCATGGCAGCAGGAGTTTGAAACAGCTGAGCATCTCACATCTGCAGTGGGGGATGCAGATAGAGACATGCAGCTAGCTTCCTCATTTAACCCCTCTAGGACCCCACCCCATAGCATGGCACTGCCTACATTAGGCTGGGTTAATGAACCCCACCTGGAAATGTCCTCACAGAAATGACCCGAGGTTTATCTCTTAGGTGACTATAAATCCTGTCAACACCAAAATTTACCATCACAGCTGTGTCCTCACACATGACCCACATTCCTACGTGTTGACATCTGTAGAGGTCAGTGCTCAGGCAGAGGGAACACGTGGTTGTTGTGGAAAAAAAAATACTCGGTTCCAGATCCCAATCCTGGGAGAGGGGTGGGAGGGCCTACTGAGTCCAATAGCACCAATGTTAAAAATGCTGCAGATCCTGAGTGGCAGCAGTGGGCAGCGGCCATGAGACCATGCTGTAGGTCCCTGAGTGGCGGCAGGCTGTGGGCAGTGGGTCCTGAGACCATGGCAGGCCACAAAGGCAGCTGGGTCCCAGGCAGGAAGCCATGTGGCCGGTGAGAGACCAAGATGGATAGGCACGCCATGCAGAGTGAAGCTGGATATTTATTTAGTGGGTTATGGAAGGGAAGGGGAGAGAGAGAGAGAGAGAGAGAGAGAGAGAGAGAGAGAGAGAGAGAGAGAGAGAGAGAGAGAGAGAGAGAGAGAGAGGAAAAGACTCTGAAAATCAGCTTGCCTCAGTGGATGGGTGTAGGAAGTGAGCATGGCTTGTCTCTTAAAGGGACAGGACAGACCATTACATTTCTATCACTTTTTTAATGATAAAAAAAGAGGTTAGGCACAACAGGTTAAAGGAATTGGGGCGGTGGATTCTCAAGACTGCTTCCTGCTTATTTGTGAGTGAAGTCTTAGGGGGAAACCTGAGAAAGCTGGGTGCTGGTCACATCCTGGCATAGCTGATCTCTTTGTTTGATGTGGGATTTCCCTTTGTATGCTTGAATACCGTTAACAAATTAAAAACTGCCTTGGCCTATTGATAGGGCAGAACTTAGGTAGGCAGGGAAGACAGAACTGAATGCTGGGAGAAAGAAGGGCAGAGTCAAGAGATACCATGGATCTGCCGCCCAGAGATAGACGTGCTAGAACTTTGCTGGTAGGCCACGACCTTGCGGTGATACACAGATTAATAGAAATGGGTTAAATTAATATGTAAGAGTTAGCCAATAAGACGTTAGAGCTAATGAGCCAAGCAGTGATTTAGTTAGTACAGTTTCTGTGTGGCTATTTCAGTTCTGGGTGGCTGGGACAAACAACATTTGTTCCTGCCCGGTGTTTGTGGTATAGAAATGTCTGTTCTACCCCCTTCTCCCCTTCCCTTCCATAACCCACTAAATAAATATTTAACCTCGCTCTGTATGGCGTGCCTATCCATCTCGGTGTCTCACCTGCCACACGGCGGCTTCCTGCCTGGGACCCGGCTGCCTTTGTGGCCTGCCTTGGTCTCTGACCTGCTGCCCACTGCCTGCCTCTGCTCGGAGACCTGCGACATGGTCTCATGGCTCACTGCCCACTGCCGCCACTCAGGGACTTGCAGCGTTTGTGCCGCTGTGCCCCTCGGGGACACTGCAGCATTTTTCTTAAACCATTACAATATCCCCCTGCTGTGACCTTGATCCCATGGCCAAATGTACACAACTTGAACTTAGCCTCAAAGTCCAAGCTTTGTTACTGTCAAGTGATCTATGTATAAAACATACATTTACTGTTTTTAAAAATAATATTAAAGTCAACTCCCACGTACTGGGACATAAGACAATGAACTACAACATTAGTAAAACCCGAGGTGGCCATATTAGATGGGCAGGACCACCACGCCCAGATAGCACCAACTGGGTGGCTTAGAACAACAGAAGTTTACTTTCTCAGTTCCGCAAGCCTGAAGTCAAGGTATCTGCAAGGCTGGCTTCTGTAGGCTGTGAGGGAGAAACGGTCCATCTGTCGATGAGCTCTGGAGGACTGGCTCGTTGTCAGTGGCTTTGACTTCACGAAGCATCCCTCAGTGTTGGCCTCTGCTGTCACAGCCTCGTGGTACTTTCCCCTCTGTGAATCCACATCCTTCCAGGTCCCTTTTCCGGGATAGAGTCTTATGTAGCCCATGCAGGTCGAAAACTTGCTATGTATCTGAGAGTAACTTTGCATTCTTGATCCTCCTGCCTCTCTCTCCCAGGTGTTGTGCTGGGGAAACTCCTTCAGCCAATGGCCTTTGAGATGCTGGACCAGAGTTGAGTGAGCCCGCCCCCTCTCTCCTAGCTCCTGGTTTCTGTTCCCCTTTCGTGCAAAGGACTGTGATCTCTGAGTCCCCCTTAATAAAGAACCCTTTACCACACTCAGTTCTGAGCTAATGTGGGACTACTTCATTTGTGTGCTCCTACAGTGTTGGGGTGACACACATGTGCCACCCAGCCTACTACCTCCTTTTTTGCTTTTGCTTTTGCAACAGGATCTGGCTTCATGGCTGAGGTCAGGCTTAAAGCACCAATCTCCTGTCTCCAATGACTGGGTGCTAGGATCACAGGTAGGCACCACTATGCCCGGCTCGTGTTCCTTTTCCAGTTTCGCCAGTAATGGCTGCCACTCAGGGACTGTGAAGGGGGTGAAAGGGTCCTTCTTGACCCTCCTGAACCACCACCTCAGTCGCTACAACCACTGGCCCTCCCCTCTGAAGCCCCTGTGTGCTCTTGGCTCTGCTTCAACTTTGCAAAGTCAGCCTCATTCTTCTGGCACGTTCCCTTTGATTAAATTTTCTCTTGGTGGCCTACTAAGCTCAGTATAATTACAACTTCTAACCCAGCTGACTCTTAAGAACCCTTGACATGTCCGTGTGTTCAGAGTGCATCAAAACTGGGGAGCTGGGACAGCAGCTCTCTTGCTGTAGCCTGTGGGACTCAGAACCTGGGGTCCTGTGTTACTGTGGATTATAGGGATGAGTCCTTTCCTGCCTCCTCTAACTCAAATAACCGGATTCCACAATAGCAGAGACTGTGACGGACAGGCGAGGAGTAAGGCTGTCAATCCAGCATGCTCTGCTTCCCTGGGCCTGGAAACGGAGGAAGCGTCTTCTCTGGTGGTAGCGGTGGTGACATTTGGTTACCTATATTTTGAGCATTCCAATCTTTTCCCCCACAATTGCAATGTTTAAAAAGCCACGCTGGAAATACATTTAGACATGGTCCTGCTTAGCTTGAGTGCAGTGACAGGGGAATCTATGCAGGTGATGATCCAGGCAGCTCCCAAGGTTGATGTTTGGAAAGTTCATTTTCTTCACACTGCAAAAGCTATTTTGTTTTCTAAAATTGCATCCAGGGCGCTCACTTAGGATCCAGTTGCTTCATACACTGGAACACCCCCCTCCAACAAAACTGCTTTGCTATAAGCCCCTCCTTCCACAACCCTACCCATCAGAACAAAGGAGAGAGACCGAGAGACAGAGAGACAGAGAGACAAGAGGCCATTTCTTAACTTCTGCTAGGTCGCTTAACAAACATGATGTCCCCATCTGAACCCCTGGGATCTGTGACTATGTTACTTTGCCCAGTTGGAAAAGGGACTGAAGCAACAGATGGGCAGATGGAGTTAAGTCTGGATTAGCCAAAACTTCACTGGCAGGAATCTACAAGGGTGTGAAACACCGGGGAGAGCTGTATGCTATAAACATGGAGTGATGGCTGCACCGAACAGAAGATTTTAAAGTGGGCAGGACAGATGGAAACAGGGACGTTGTTCCTCATCCCAACCTTGCTTATAGATGCCCCAGTGGGACTTGGAGTAAAAGGGACGAGTCCTAAGCAGGTTCATGGACAATGTTTAAGCCCCAGCCTGGGCTCATGGGGATTCTGTGGGTCCGTTAGTCAAGGGCCCCTCCAGGTAGAGCCTCCATCACAGGCCTGAGTCTGTCTTCTTCTAGAACCATGTGCTGAGTCTCTCCCCCTCCCCCACTCACTGTTCTGAGCTTGTTCCCCCTCCCCAGGATGAGGGGGTTTCTCTGGTGGTCCCTGGGTTTTAAGAGGGGTCACAGCACAGATGTAGGCATGGGCTAGAGAAAGGTTATAGGTGACACTCCAAGGACACATCTCAAATGTCAAGGTGCCACCAACTGGGGATCCCCTGGAGATTTTTGACTATTAAAATGCAGATTGTGGGTGTGCATTGGTGCTTCCGGTGCTGCGGGGAGGGCCCGCGAGGACTGTCAGGTTGCTTCGTCATGTAATCCCGCATCTCCCCATTGCCCGGAGCGGCCATCTCCGCGAGCATGCATGCATCATAATACATATGATGACATTGAAAATAAAGAGGTTGCAGATCTAGGATGTGGTTGTGGAGTTCTTAGCATCGGGGCTGCGGTGTTAGGAGCAGGGCTGGGTTGGATTTGACACAGACGAAGATGCACTGGAAATATTTACTCGGAACGTGGAAGAGTTTGAGTTAACAAACGTGGGTATGATTCAGTGTGATGTGTGCTCGTTATGTAACAGAATCTCCAAATTATTTGATACCGTAATTATGAATCCTCCCTTTGGAACCAAAAATAATAAAGCTACAGATATGGCTTTTCTGAGGACTGCTTTGGGAATGGCAAGAGCAGCAGTATATTCTTTACTCAAATCCTCAACTAGAGAACACGTTCAAAAGAAAAGCTGCAGAATGGAAAGTCAGAAAGTCATTAGTGCAGAGCTTCGGTATGACCTGCCAGCATTATACAACTCTCATAAAAAGAAATCAGTGGACCTAATTTGCTTTTCTTTAAAAGCTTCAGAAGACAAAAAGCAGCTTAAAATCTAAGATGAATAAAAACAATGCTTACTAAAAAAACAAAAACAAAACAAAAACAAACAAAAAAACCACAAACGCAGCTTGTGGTCCAGCTGATCTAGAGCAGTGGTGAGATTTCTTTCTTTTTTCATCTTAGACAGAGTCTCAGGTAGCCCAGGCTGGCTGAGCTCTCCATGTAGCCAAGGCCAGGCCTTGAATTCCTGGTCTTCCTGCTTCTATCTCCCAAGTACTGGGGTTCTAGGCTGCCACAGTTGGGGGCTCTGCATTTCTAACAAGCGAGCTCAGGAAGCTTCTGCTGCTGCTGCAGGCAGAGTCAGCTGGGCACAGAGCCCTATGGCACTGTACTTAAGGACAGGGGGGTTCATGCTTTAGAGCACTGCTTCAGGCCACACATGGCTGTGTATGCATTCTAGTGAGACAGGGGCTGGCAGCTCTCCGGGTTCAAGGCTGGCCTGGTGTACAGAAGTTCTGGAGCAGTCAGGGCTACACAAAGAAACCTTGTCGAGAGAGAGAGAGAGAGAGAGAGAGAGAGAGAGAGAGAGAGAGAGGGAGGGAGGGAGGGAGGGAGGGAGGGAGGGAGGGAGGGAGGGAGGGAGGGAGAGGCTTCTCTTCCAGAAAACCTAGGTTCAATTCCCCACTCACATCGGCAACTCTGCCTCCCCAGGTATGTACATGATGCATAGACACACGCACAGTAATACACACATACACACACACACACACACACACACACACAATTTAAAACCCAGGCACTCAGGCAGAGGCAGGAAAAATGTGAGTTCAAGACCAGTCTTGGCAACTTAGTGGGACTATAGCTCAAAAATAAAAACAAGCCACTTGTCCTTAGAGGCCCATCCTATGCTCAGCTGTGCCCACTTTTCTGCTGAGCACCTGTTTTTCTCCAAACCCCCTCATGTTTAAACGTATACTAAAAAAGAGGTAAATAAAATCTCTACCTCTGTTTCATTAAAACAAACAAACACTGAAGAGTTGGCTCAACAGTTAAGAGCACTGGCTGCTCTTGCAAAAGACCCAGGTCCTATTCCCAGCTCCCATATGGCAGCTTACAACTGTCTGTAACTCCAGTTCCAGGGGATCCAACACCCTCTTCTGCTCTCCAAGGGCACCAGGCACACACATGGTGTACACAAACAGGCAGGAAAAACATTCATACACATAAAAGAATAAGAATAACTACAGTCGGCCTGGAGACGCACATTTGTGATCTCTACACTCGGGTGGAGGGAGGAGGCTCAGGTCAGTCATGGTGCCGCATGGACAGCCTTTTTTTGTTGTTTATTTTGTTTTTGTTTTTTTTTTATTTATTTATTATGGATACAATATTCTGTCAGTGTGTGTGCCTGCAGGCCAGAAGAGGGCACCAGACCCCATTACAGATGGTTGTGAGCCACCATGTGGTTGCCTGGAATTGAACTCAGGACCTTTGGAAGAGCAGGCAATGCTCTTAACCTCTGAGCCATCTCTCCAGCCCCTTGTTTTTGTTTTTTTGAGACACGGTTTCTTTGTGCAACAGTCCTGGTATACACTTTGTAGATCAGGTTGGCCTTGTAATCATGGATCTACCTGTCTCTGCCTCCCAAGTGCGGGGATTAAAGGCTTGCACCACCACTGCCCGGCAGTGCACATACATCTTAATCCCATTTAGGAGACAGAGACAGGTGGATCTCTATGAGTTCCAGGCCAGCCTGGTCTACATAGTGAGTTCTAGGGCAGCCAGAGCTACCTAATGAGACCCTGTCTCAAAAAAGAAAAAGAAGAATTAAGATAACAGATAGCTCAGTGCTTATTGTACAAGCCCAGGGAAACCTGAGTTTGATCCCCGGAACCCACAATGGAAGGAGACAACAGACTTCTGACAGGTGTCCTCTGACCTCCACATGGCAAGTGCATGGTCACATCACACAGTAATAATTTGCCCAGGGCCTAGAACTCAGTATGACTTGGCTGGCTTCAAACTCAAAAGAGATCTGCCTGCATCTGCCTTCAAAGTGTTGGGATTAAGAGTGTAGCCCATACTGATTTACACAGTGAGTACCAGGTCAGCCAGAGCTGCATAGTGAGGCCTTGTCCCCACCACACAAAATAATAGTAATAAATTGATTGATTTTTTTTGATGTAGGAGTGTTTCTATCTATCTGCTGTTTCATTGGTTAATTAATAAAGAAACTGCTTGGTCTGATAGGTTAGAACATAGGTGGGTGGAGTAGACAGAACAGGATGCTGGGAGTGAGGCAGATGCCTCGGGCAATTGCCCTGCCTCTCCTCTCTGGGACAGATGCCATGGAGCCAGCCACCAGGTCAGACATGCTGAATCTTTCCCAGTAAGACACCGCTTCATGGTGCTACACAGATTATTAGAAATGGGTTAATCAAGATATGAGAATTAGACAATAAGAGGCTGGAACTAATGAGCCAGGCAGTGTTTAAATGAATACAGTTTGTGTGTTATTATTTCGGGGCATAAACTAGCCAGGCAGCTGGGAGCTGGGCGGCAGGAACACAGCCCCACCGCTCCGCTGCTCCTGCTACAATTTTTATTTATCATTGTGGGGTGGGTAAATGTGGCACAGACTGCATATGGAGGACAACTTTGTGGAGGTTCCACCTTTACATAGGCAACGCAGCAAATGTTCTTACCCATCGGTAAAAGCTGACACATAAATAAAATAATCTTTAATTTAAAAATATAGAAATAAGTCAGGCAGTGGTAGCTTTAATCCCAGGACTTGGGAAGTAGAGGCAGGCAGATCTCTGAGTTTGGGGCCAGCCTGGTCTCCAGAGCAAGTGCTAGGACAGCCACGGAAGGCTACAAAGAGAAATCCTGTCTCAAAAAAAAATGAATAAATGAATAAAAGGGGTTGAGAAGCACTTGCTTAGCCTATGCAGGCCCCTGAGCTCCCCTGTACTGAAGCAAAACAAACGGCAAACCTAGCAAGACCTGCTGTTCATCGGGAATGAAAGCCGGCTCCTCCGTCACCACCAACCAGTCTGTAATGAAAGCCTTTGGCCTCAGTTGTCACCAGGGCACTGAGGGAATGTGTAACCTAATATTATTGTGTGTGAATGAATGGCTCAGACCTAGGAAGGTAGAAAGACTCGGCCTCTCTCCTTTCTCAGGTGACATGAGTGCCTGGGTCCATCTGGGTGGACCCGGGTCACTCAGCAGAGCCACTTGGCCCTCTGAACTGTCAGGCACATGGCTATGTTTTCATCTACTGGATTATGAGAGCCAGGCCTGCCAGCCGGATCACAACAGCCACAGCTCTTAGGTTTCTGACTTCTTTTTCCTTTTGTACATTTTTAGCTCCAGCATTTAGAAAGCAAGCCAGCTAAACACAATGGGATCCAGACTGAGGTTATATTGAAACCGGACTCTATGCAGACCATGCTATTAACGGCTCTTGATGTGATCTCACCTGCAGAGACCAGATGCAGAAGTGGTTCTGGGGCACGGCAGCTTCTGTTACTGTCTTTGCTCTCTAAGACCAAGGACTCCAGTTCCACTCAAGGCAGAATATTAGTGCCAGCCAACTGGTTCTTGGGATCAATAAACACGGCTATTTAATCTGAGGGATCATTGTACTTGAACCTCTTCTCCCTCTAAAACATGCATCTATAATATTCTATGTACTATCTAGAGCTCCTAGTGGATCCGCGGATAAAACGAGGCCCTGTGTTTGATCCCCAGTATAGGAAAGGGAGAAGGAAGGGAAGAGGAGAGGGGGAAGGAGAAAAGAAAGGGACTGACCCTTGGCCTTGCAGCACTGCTGGTCATGAACTGACTGGAAAAGACGGTTCTCCAGCACCACGGGCGTCCATGGGAATGCTGGTGCTTCTGTTTGCTTCTGGGAGTCTCGAGAAGAACAAGGAATGAGGAATTTCTGAGAAATTCACAACATTTAGCTAAGAAAACCTAAATATTATCCAGGTGTGGTGGCTCATGACTATCACTCATGAGGTTGAGGCAGGAGGATTGCTTTGAGGTGGAGGCTAGTGTGAACCCTTGTCTCAGCGAAAACACTTAGGTTCTTGGTGAAGGACACAGACTCTGAAAACATGGTATTGAACAAAAAGAACTGGTCACAAGAGAAGATGGGGAATGTGAGTCCCTTTACTCGAGGATCAGGCCGGCAGCCAGGTAAACTGGGCTGAGGGAGACTAGAAAATTAGTTCCCTCTGGCCACAGCGGGTTATGTAAGAAGAGAGTGTGAGGGGGTTGGTAACTCAATTCTTTCTCTCTCTCTCTCTCTCTCTCTCTCTCTCTCTCTCTCTCTCTCCCTCCCTACTTCCCTCCCTCCATCTCCACTCACACCTGCTTCTTCTCCTTTGGAAATACAGTCTCATGTAGTCCTTGAGTTCCCAATGTAGGGTGGGGGCGGGGGACTTGAACTTCTGATTCTTCTGTCTTTCTTTCAGTGCTGGGATTAGAAGCCTGTGCCGCCACCACTCCCCTATGTGTTGTTGGGATTAAACCTAGAACTTCACGCAGGCTAGATGAGCATTCTACCAACCGAGCTACATCCCTGTGCCTATTTTATTATTACTATTTCAGTTGTCTGTGTTGAGACAGGGTTTTTCTGTCTAGCCCTAGTTGTCAAATATATCAATATACAGGATTTGGGGGAGAGAATAGAAAGAAGGGGAAAAGAGACCTGAACTTGAGGACCTTTGTCCCCTTGCTACGCCACAATTTCAACTATGTTATGACACAGTTATTCAGTCATTAAATCAGAAGCCCAGTACCATGCCATTGGACTTCCTAGCCTCCACAACTATGAGAAATTGATATAGAGCAATAGATATTTATTCGGTCTGAGGTATTCCTCTTGGGATCAGTAAGTTCCTTATGGGGAATCCTTGAAATTCTGCAGTATGCCGCTTCTCCTCCCATTGGGCCCCTCTCATTGGCAGCCGCCAATTCTTGTTCAGGCCCTGTGAACGGATTAAAGGAAAGCCTCGGGGCTTCTGCGCTCTCTTTTGTGAGTATTAAACACGCTAACTGTTCACTCTACTGACCCAGGCAAGATCCTTTGTCCTCGGCTTCAGCTTCTCAGGGGAGTGAGGAAGAAGAAAAGGAGGAAAGGATGGAGTTGAGGACGCTCAGAGCATCTATCTGCCTCAGGGGCTGAACCTTCCCAAGGTCGGTCACCTCTCCAAGTATTCCCGGGAAACACAGGCTGCCTTCCGTAGTACCCTCTACATCATCGCAACATATGCCTGACTTAACCTGGATTACGGTCGGGTGCCGAGAGAAGCTGCTTTCAGTCAAGCGTGGACTGAAACAGGACAGTGGTCCCCTGAGATCCTGTTGCCTAGTGACATCCTCCGTATCTCGGTTAGTGCGAGTGCAATATGCGATGTCCGTGCAACGATGAAATCGCCCACGGACAGGTTTCTCGGAACTCGGCCCCGTCGCTAAGCAACGCGTGACTACTTCTGCAGAAGTTTATGTCTCCAGTCTTCTGTGCCTGTTATGTTCCCTAACACAGTAAGTGTTGCTTATAGCTCTCCAGATGTTCCCAGGCACTGCGCTCTCTCATCTAGGGACACCTGTTCCCGAGATGTGCCTGTCCACGTGGCACAAGAAGTCCCCTGAGAGCTACTGCGACATGCACTGGGCTGGTGTTTCTGTTACCTCTCGCTTCTACGCTGCCCTGCGGGACACAAGAGCCCTTGGTAGCCAAGCCGGCTTTGGCAGCTGTGGCCAACAGACCAGTGACTGCAGGCCTACCTACCAAGACCCCACTCCGTCTCCAGGACGCTAGGAAGAATCGGGTCTGGAGACCAGGGAGGCACAGTCAGCTCTTCACTTACACTCCAGGTCACATGGGGGGGTCGGTGGGCTCTGTGGTGTGAAATGTTTCCCACAGGCTCATGGGTGTTTCCCACAGGCTCATGGGTGTTTCCCACAGGCTCATGGGCTAGTGCTTGGCCCCCGCTGGTGGTGCTGGGGTATGGAAGCTTTGGGATGTGGAGCCTCAACGGGAGGAGGGGGAGCAGGTCCAAGAAAGGAGGGCTTGGGGGTTAACAAACTAGCTCCACTTTCTGCCTACCCTCTGTATCTAAATGGGGGGGGCCTCAAGCTCTGGATGCCAGGCCTCCCCCACCAGGGGGAAGGTGTCCCCTCAAACTGTAAACCCTCTAAAAGCGCCTCCTCTCTTCTTTCTTGTCAGACATTTGGTGACAGAAATGAGACAGGTAATTAACATAGTGGATTCCTGAAGTCTGATAGAGCTGCCACCGACAGCGGAGCTGGGCTCAGAGCAGCAATGTCTACAGTAGAGGTTCTCACCCGTCCTAATGCCGGGACCCTTAAATACAGTTCATGTTGTAGGGACCGCGAACCATAACATTATTTTCATTGCTACTTCGCAACTGTAATTTTGCTATTCTTATGAATCGCAGTGGGAATATGTTTGGAGATGAGGCTTGTCGAAAAGGTCACAACCCACAGGGCTGAGAAACCCATTGGTCAAGAGGAAGAAGCCTTTGCCTTAGTATTGCTTGGCCTAAGGGAGTCTGGGAATCAGTGATATTCTGGAAATCGTTACTGGGATCTTCCTTCCCCTGGCAGTCAGTCTATGCAGGGATTTTTTTTTTTTTTTTCTTTTTTGAGACAGGGTTTCAAATTTCCCTGGCTGTCCTGGAACTAGCTCTTGTAGACCAGGCTGGCCATGAACTCACAGAGATCCGCCTGCCTCTGCCTCCTGAGTGCTGGGATTAAAGGCGTGCGCCACCACTGCCTGGCTACTCTAGTGAGTTATGTGCTCTTGAGGCAAGAGTGATAAGTATCCCAGGCTGGCCCTGAATTGGATATATAACCAAGGATAGCCTTGAATTTCTGGTCCTTGTGTCTCGACCTCCTGAGCACGGGCTCTGCGGATGTTTGCCACCACATCTGGTTTATTCTCTTCTGGGAACTGAATCCGGGGCTTTGTGCAAATCGGGTAAACACTATGAACTGAGCCACATCCCAGGCCCTATTCAGCATCTTTTAAAAACAATTTGCAAATACCTTCCTGTATTCTATCCTTGGGGAAAATGAGCTACAAAACAAGTCATTAATTTCCCAAAGTGAACACATTTTTAAAAGCCGGGAAAATGAAAACTTGCCGTAGGAGAAGAAGAAGAAAACATCCAAGAGGCTAGAAACAGACAATGGAAGAGATGGGAGCAGCTACTGAACGTGTGTGTTCCCAGGAGCTTACTGGCTGAAACATTACTGAAGGTGGAGGCCTCTCCACCCCCACTGGGAACACAGCCTACTGAGAGAAGACATAAATCAATCCTGGCTGGAGCTAAAAACAACTTGGACATGCTGAGGAGATCAAACTCTGATCCAAAGGAACAAAGGAAACAGAGCGCTCTCCGTAGAGTCTCTTTTTGAATAGATAGCCTTCTAAAACGCAGCCTGGCTTTGCCGAAGGTCAGGAGCGCTTCTGGCTGGAGCTCAGGGGCCTACCGTCCCTCGCAAGCCACTCAGAACAGCTCCAAAGACCTCAAGTCACCCTGTCCAGAAGAACAGTGAGGTCCATTACAGGTTGAATGGCCCACGGCAAGCGGATCTCCTCCCCCCCGCCCAGCAGACTGGGGTCTTTCTGCCCCTCTTGTTCCTGTGCTTTAATGAGAAGGGTTCTCCCACCCGGCACAACACTGCAACTCTCTACAGCGTGTTAACCACACCGCAGGACACTAACTACCTGTAAAGCAATCACGTGAGTCACTTCACTGTAAAACTAAGGCTTGAGGTAAATCTAGGGGCTCGTTTCCTGTGTGTGCTTAGTTGGCGTGATGGTTTGTTTTTGAGTCAGGGTCTCATGTAGCTGAGGCTGCCTCTGAATGCCTGATCCTCTTGCCTCCATTTTCCAAGTACTTGGATGATAGGCACACACTACCATACTCACCCATATGTAAATCTGGATAAGAAAGACTGGACAGCACAAGGCCAAGTGGAAGAATGAGTTGCTGCGCCACCTGGGGCAGTAACGCGGGGCAGCTAGCAGTACTACATACATGCGCATGCGTGCGAAGTTGCTAGCATGCAGGTGGCTCTGTCGGGGGTTCTCCAATTGCCACCATCAGCCTTACGTGGCTGTTGCTTTAGTCTTGGCCTCCACTTATAGACAAGGTGGCCCAGAATCACTCGTTCGTTTAGTGTTCACCAACCTCTTCTTTGTTCACAGTTCACAGGTTCGGATCCAGGTTCCCTGTACCCGCTGCTCCTACCCCGACTTCCTCCTTCCCCTCTAGGGTCACACCAGCCCCTCCCCATCCTCCGAAGCGCCTCCACTGCTGCCTAAATATGTCTTCCCACCCTTCTATGAACCAAGTGCATTGGAAATCACTCTACCGAGCTGGCAGAGACACAGGCTGGAGATAACTACAAGGAGACTTTGGGCTGATATTTTGCTTGTGCTAAACAAATAAATCTTGCCTGAAGATCTGAGTGCAGAGCTAGGCACACTAGTTAGCCATAAAGGTCAGACAATGGTGGCACACACTTTTTAATCCCAGCACTGAGGAGAGACAGAGGCAGCCGGATCTCTGTGAGCTCCAGGCCATCCTGGGCTACCCGAGATTGGACCAGTCTAAAAGAGAAACAGAGTCCAGTGGTTGCGGCTCCTACTTTCAATCCCAGCACTTGGGAGGTGGAGATGGGAAGTGATAGTCTGGACAGAGAGTGGAGTAGAAGGCAGGAGGAGACAGAGAGATTCAGTCTGAGGACTTGTAGAGACAGGATCGCCTCTTCGGCCTGAGGACTTGTAGAGACAGGATCGCCTCTTCAGTCTAAGGATTTTGTAGCAGTAAGAGCTAGCGGCTGGCTGCTCTGCTTCTCTGATCGCTCATTTTTCACCCCCTAATATCTGACCAAGGCCAACTAGAAATGGCACTATAAGGCTTAGGCTTCTCGAGGCCCCTCTGCTCTGTCGGTCTTCCTCTCGGGGCTCCTGCTGTATATACATGTCTCCTCACCTCTTATAAAAGTCTTTCTCCAACTGCTAAAAAGAAAAGAAGGGCCGGGCGGTGGTGGCGCACGCCTTTAATCCCAGTACTCGGGAGGCAGAGGCAGGCGGATCTCTGTGAGTTCGAGACCAGCCTGATCTACAAGAGCTAGCTCCAGGACAGGCTCTAAAGCTACAGAGAAACCCTGTCTCGAAAAACCAAAAAAAAAAAGAAAAGAAGAACTGCCTTCTCTGCCACCATGGTGCCCATGAAAAAAAAATGTAGCGAAGGGGGGGCAAAAAAAAGAAGCAGGTTTTGAAGTTTACCCTTGATTGTACCCACCACGGAGAAGATGCAATCTTGGATGCTGCCAATTTCGAGCAGATCCTCTGGGACAGAGCTATGAGCTGCGTTACTTCCAGATTTAACCAGGATGAAGAGGAAGAAGACCAGGATTAAGACACATTGGTCTGGAATGTTTGTATTAATTCATAAATAAATAAATAAGGAATAAAAAAAGAAAAAAAAAGGAGGAGGAGGAGGAGGAAGAGGAAGAAGACGGTAGCAATGGTAGAGCATCCACAATCAAATGGACCTGAAGTCCTACCTCCAACTTCCGCTACCTCCTGCATCTTCTGAAAAGCAGGCAGTAGCAAATGGGCCACACAGTCACCATGTAAGAAGCCTGCACTTTCTCCAGAAAAGTCTGAGAGCGATTATCTGAAAACATCCTACAATTATCAGACAGTTGACTTAATAGAATGATATGTATATACATAATAGCATTCTGTGTCTGAAGTAGGATATATATAGATATACATATATCTAACATATCTACATATATGTATACCTATATATTATGTATATATACTATACTATATAGATAGATAGACATACATATATACAGAATCATTTAACATAGAAGGTGAATGTTGATAAAAGGCCAGAGTTAAAACTAAAGAGAAGGGGCTGGCAGACAGCTCAGTGCTTAAGACCACATACTTCTCTTGCAGAGAACCTGAGTTCAGTTTCTAACACCCATGCCAGGTGGCTCGCAGCCAGGGAGATGTGACAGTTCTAGTCTCCTCAGGCACCTGTGCATACATGCACAGACCATACACAGACAGACACATATACACACATAATGAAAATGAAAACACATAATGAAAATCGTCTTTAAAATACAACTGAAGAAGAGCCGCACAATGCAAGGCTGAATCAAAGTCCCAGTGGCTAGCAATCGGAGGGGCATTTCAAAGGAGGAATTATTTCTGGGTCAACTCAACTGCCGCCTCTAAAATAACCTCAGCAGTTGGCACGAGCAAGTGCTCAAAGCAGTGTACATGTCTTATCAAAGACACCTTCCCTTGAAGCACTGCAGGAAGCGAATACTCAAGAGAATCGTGCCCAGGAACTTCCTGGTGGCCAGACGGGTCTAGATGAGCTACCCGTCAGTTAAGGCGGCCCACCAGGAAGTGGCTCAGAGTTTTACCTTGAATGGAAAAGATAAAGTCGGCCAGAGAGGTGAGATACAGGTTTAGTCTCGGTGGATTCTCAAACCTGGAGCCCACCTGGGGAACCAGCTAAGGACTCCACTGGCCAGAATCTCACAAGGAACCTGCCTGCAGGGGCGCTTGCTGGGCTTGTGCCCTTGCTGGGTTGAATCATGCCTTCCTTCCTCAGGTACTTACAAATGTGGCCTGATCTGGACAAGGGTCTTTGAAGATGTAATCAAATTAAAATGAAGTCATACTTAATTGGGGTAGGCCCTGACCTAATAAGATGGAAGGTCCTGTTTTTGGACAGGGTCTCAAGCATCCCGGGTTGGCTTATTACATAGCTGAGGGTGACCTTGAACTTCTGCCAGGCAAGCACAGTACCATCTGAGCTATATTCCCACACACTACTATGTTTGGGTCTTTTTGGCTCTCACTCTTTAGCTTTGACTGGCGGGGAACTCACTATATAGCCCCCCAATCCCGGAAATCTTCCCATCTCCAGCTTCTTAGCTAAGTGTTAGAAATGCAAGAGAAAGCCACCACACTGGCTGACTGGGGGCCTCATATGAAGAGAAATGGAATCAGATGGGGGACAGAAAGGGACTCCGAGGTGGGCAGAGGTGATGGTGGAGGCAAAGGCTTGGATTTGCTCTCCTGCATGCAATAAAGGAAGGGAGGGTGGGACGAAAAGAAAAACCGGGTGGTGGTGGCGCACGCCTTTAATCCCAGAACTCGGGAGGCAGGGGCAGGCGGATCTCCAAGTTCTAGGACAGCCTGGTCTACAAAGTGAGTTCCAGGACAGCCTGGTCAACACTGACCTTTTCAAACTCTTCCTTGAAAAACCAAAACAAAAGGTGGGGTGGGGAGGAGCAGAAGCTAACTTTAATGAACAGTAATGAATAAATACTTCAAAAGAGGAAGTGGTTAGCCCGTCCCTCGGTTCCTGTGATCTGTAACTGGTTTTTCCCCTTTGTTTTTCTGCTTCTTACCATGCTCGCTCACAATGCAGTCTTGCGATAGTTAATTCAATCAGCTGTGACTACCAGTTAGCTCTGCCTAACCCTCAGCCACTCTATCCGAAACTTAACAAACCAACATGTATGTGTTAGTCCTGGGTAAATAAGAGAAAGAAAAGGCGGGGACCCAGACCTTAGATAGCTGCAGCCCTAACGAGGAAAGGAATAAAGTGTAGGAAATAATAACAGAATGCAAATACAGGCAAGAGGAAGACCCCCCCGAAGGAAGAGGAGAAGCTGGTACTGGGCCCCAGAAAGGGCAGTGTGTGATGTCACGTGTGTGGAGGGCAGAGGACAGCCAGCAGGAACCGAGTTTCTCCTTCCACTATGCAGGTCCTTAGGCAGAGAACTCAGATTGCTAGGGTGGGTGGCAAGTCCCCCTTTACCTGCTGAGGCATCATCTGGACACCACTGTCTTCTATTGGCTGAGTAGGAGACCAGAGCCATCTCCAGAAAGCAGGCTCTACTGTGCCCACAATCAAATCCCTACAGTGGGACACCAGATTCCTAATTCTTAAAAAAAAAAAAAAAAAGGAAAGTTTCCTAAGGTTTGTGTATATGCTCTGATTATACCAAAGTTAGTTAAATTCTACACTAGTTTCCTAAATAAAGCTAAATATTGCACTGTGACAGAACCAAGCAACTCCATTCCAGATATGTTCCAAAAGAACAGCAAGCAGAGATTCAACAAGATTTATAATTTATAATATTTGTGTCATTGACTACTAGAGCATTATTCATGTAACAAAAAGGTGACAACAGGGCCCGTAACCAGCAACTGAACAGAGAGACAAACGGTGGCAGAACTAGGCCTGGAGAGATGGATCTGTGGCTAAGAGCACTGGCTGCCCAGGAACCGGGGTTGAGAACCTCCATGGCTGCTCAACTGCATGAAAGTCTAGTTCCAGAGGATATGACGCCCTCTTCTGGCCACCATAGGTAATGCAAGCAGATGGTGCACAGACATACACGCAGGCAAAACACCCATACACACACACACAAAATAAAAATAAATAAATATTTTCCAATAATGTGATATATCTATACAACTAAACAGTACCCACCCATTAAATAAATGCAGCCCTGATATGGGCCACAGTGTGAACCCTGAAAACACCGCGTTAGGTGAAATAAGCCAATGCAAGAGTATACGTATTGTAGGACTAGATTAATATTAAATAAGGTGAACGGGCAAACTCATAGAGAAGTTACCAGAGAGGGATCATCAGAGGAAAAGAAGAATTCTCAAGGGACCTGGAAGTAGGGAGGGTAACAGAAAACATGTAAGAGGAAAGCGGAAGGTGGGACGAACTGGGGAAGAAAGGGAACTGTGTGGATGGAGAGGAGAACACAGAAGAAGAGAATGATGATCTGCATGTATGAAGATGCCATGAGGAAGCCCATCACTTTGAATGCTAACCTAAAAAAAACCATAACAATAATAATCCAGTTATCAGGGCAGGGGCTGGGGTCGAGGAACGAGAAATTACTGCTTGCTCATGGCTGCTGTCTGATTTTTTTTTTCCTGGAGAGCCTACAAAGAAATAATTTCACCTAAGTCTACCATGACGGGCAAATACATTTATTAGGGCTACCTGCGGGAGCGTGGTACTCTGGACGACTGTCTCACGGAGGGTCTCAGCCCCAGCCCACGCTCATCAACTGTCTATGGTTGAATACCTCGGGGAGCCGAGGGAGAGGCCTCCTCCTTCCATAGTGTGACGGCAGCTGCTCAGACTCCCACGCATGTCTGTGGTGGACTGAGTTACACAACAACATCCACTAAAAAATTCTGGAAATAATGTTGAGGTGGCAGGTGCTGTTCATGCAACCAAATGGTTAAAATGGTGAATTCTGTGTTATAGATTTGGTTACCAAAACAACAAAACCCTACGGAGTGTCTCTGAAAACTTACGAGGGCTTGCTGTGTGAGCGGTGGGCTCTGTGTATATAGGACCTTCGGTTCAGAGCAATGAACCTCATCTACACAAAGACTTACGTGACAGGACCCACGGTAGCAGCGTTACCCCTGCAGAGTGGAGCCAGACTGGACTGTGGATAAAATAAAAGCATGTTCCAAATCAGACGTGATGGTGCACATCTGTAATTCCAGCACCTGGGAGGAAGAGATAGGAGGAGCAAACTCATAGCCGCACAGCAAGTCCACGGCCAGCCTGGGCTCCAGGAGACTCTGTCTCTAAAACATCAAATATGTTCTACTCCTCATGGCCACCAAAGGCTGGGGTAGAGCTAGCAGCAGAAACAAGAGCAGTGTTTTCCGGAAGACCACTGCTGGCTGTGGGGAGCACTAATGGGATTGTGAGGGGAGGACCTTGAGCTCAATGCTAGCAGAGGGGACATCGAGAACACTCCAGAGATGTGGCTAGTGCAAGCACATGGGGGAAGAGCGGAATAGGCATCTACGTGTGCGGACGGTGGCAGAACCCTGGGAGGGAAGCAGCTGGGAAGGGAAGAGGGGACAGACCCACAGGACTATTGCCCAGCTATATCTGGGCAGAACAATAAGTTCCCAAAGCAGCTTTGAGAATGGTTAGCCAGGTGTCTGAGTGAAGAAGAGAGGAGCCACCTGCCTGGGCTCCTGAAGAGCCACCAGGAAGGCCAGGCTTCGCCTGAAGGGAAGGAGTCCCATTGTTCTTGTGGGTGGCTCCACTGCCCTGCTACTGGATGGATGCCCTGCCACTAAGGCTGGGGCCAGTGACTTGGTTCTTCCTGTGTACTCCCGGAAGCTGATGGCTTCAAGGGCACAGAGGTGGGAATGAGCCATGGCTGTGAAGATGAAAAGAGAAGGCTGTGATGGTTGTCTATTTTCTTAGGTTAGGAGAGGTTGAAGGGGTGGAAAGAATTTGTGGGAACAGGGGAAGACTAAAGTCAGAGGTGAAAGGAAAGGGGACCGATGGAACAGCAGATGGGAGAGGCAGCCAAGGCGATGCAGAGACCAACAAGGGTTCCGAGAGTGCGCGGGACAGGGTGGGAGAAAGTAGAGATGGGAGATGCTCTCCTTCTTGTGGCTAAGAAACAGTGACGTCATGGAACGCGGCAGAGAGACTGTGGCAGTTCGAATGCAATTGGCCCCCTTAAGGGGAAGCACAGAAAAGAGCTTTGATGAAATAGATATGACTTGCTGGAGGGAGTGTGTCACAGGGGTGGGAGGGCGGGGCTGTGAGGTCTCCTGTGCTCAACACACACCCAGTTCATTTCACTCTCTGTTGTCTGCGGATCAAGATGTAGGACTCTCAGCTCCTTCTCCGCTTCATGTCTGCCTGCGTGCCACCACGTCGCACCACGATGATCATGGACTGAATCTCTGGAATGTAAGTCATCTCAATGAAATGTTTTTCCTGTTTAAGAGATGCCATGATCATGGTATCTCTTCACAGCAACTGAAATCCTAAGACAGAGTCTGGGACTCCGAATTTCTAAAATATAGAATGCATTCCTTTTAACCAAAGACCTGTCTTTGGAATGGTCAAACACAGGGTTTGGGGGCTGGTACAGAAATGGTAAGTGGGCCAGGGGGATAGCTCAGGGAGCGACGGCACTTGCCGCCAAGCCAGTTGACCTGAGTTCATTAGCAGGATGGTGGGGCGAAGGGATTTGAGCTTAACACACATGGCGGAAGGAGAGAGCTACTCCCAAAAGTTTTTCTCTGACTGCCACATCACATGGGCACCATGTACACACGCATGCACACACAGCACATAAGTGAGGGGTAGGGACCTCCCCGGAGAGATTCTGCAGGCCATGCATGCTAAATAGAGAAGAAAGGTGGAAGGCCAATAGGAACACTGGAATACTGATACAGTCCTGCGGCCCCACAGGCCAAACACGACCAGGGCCTGTGACTGGTCTGTCAGACTAAGCACCCTGATGATCAATCAGTGATATCTGCCAAAGGCAAAGGAAGAAGAAGGAAGACAAGGTCATGGTCTTTCAACCCCGTGAGACATATTCAGAGAGATTCTAAACTGGAAAGATTAGAGGGAGAGTCCCAGGTGACTGTGACATCCAATGGACCTCTGTGGATGACGCTACTGCCTGCAACCAGATGTCCCATCATTAAGGATGCCTGGAGCCAGTAAGATAGCTCAGTAGATAAAGGCACTTGCTGTCAAGCTCGATGATCTGAGTTCAAATCTCAGGACCACCTGGGGCGGAAGGAGAAAACTGACACCTGCAAGTTGTCCCCTGACCTCCGTCTATGTACAACAGCCTGTATACATCCACACATTCACAGAAATAAATAAGTAAATGCAATGCCTAGGTAGAAAAAAAAGGAGGCCTAGATAGACGGATGGATGGGCTGTTTGGATCGTCAGTAGCAAGGATGCTCAAGACTCTGATAGCAATGGCACAAAGAGGGTGGGAGACTCAGTGCAGTACCAAATGCAGCATATGAGAAGGGTCACCTCAGAATCAGCAGACCACCCAGTTCTGTCGGCAGTGGACACGCGCAAGAGCTGGGTGCTGACCGGCTGGCTTCTCTAAGAGCTTTCCTGGAAAAAGCAAGGCAAACAGAAAGACAGACAGAGAAAAAGAGAAGAAAAGCATGACAGACACCACACATCAAGGGTCCAACCCTAACTTTGCCAGCCATGTCTGATTGGGGGGATCAGCACTGAGGACAAGCCAAGTCTCCATCCCCCCCCATCTTATAAGATGGTTCTGACGAGACAGGCACACCACTTCAAATGCTTTACGCTCCAGTTCCCAGGTTATCCACTGTGGTGAACTCTGGGTATGGAATGCTCAGGCTTCACAAGGTCCTGCAACATGTTTCCAGTAAACAGGTCATCTGTCTATGGGGTGGGTTTGGAATTAGCTACTAACTAGAGACAGCAATGCATTGAGAGTTTGGACTTTGGTACAGCACACAGCATCCCTGCCATCTGGCCAGCCTCCTCTGGATCTCCTCAGACAGGGGGACGGAATCTGCAGGACGCTCAGCTCTCCTGTGTTTCCTTTTCCTTCTTTTCTGAGACAGGGTCTCAACCATGCAGCTCTGGTGGAACCAGAATTGCTCTGCAGGCCAAGGTGCCCTGAACTTACAGATATCCGCCTGTCATTGCCTCCTGTCTCCTGAGTGCTGGCATTAAAAGCTTGTGCCACCACAAAGCTCGGCTTATTATTACTGTTGTTGTTATATTATTATTACTAGGTCTCACATCACCCAAGATGCCCTTAAAGTTTCTATGCAGTTTCCAACAATGACCTTGGATTTCTGATCTTTCTGCCCCACCTGCTGGAGGCTGGGATAAAGGTTTTCTCCCCCAGGCCTGATACAGTGTTGGGATGGAAACCAGAGCTTTGTGCAAGCTAGGCCAGCATCTATCAAGCAGGCGACACCCCCAGCCCTGTGTTCTCTTTCTGGATATAAGTATATTTGGTTTCTTGCCACTAAAACCGATTTCTCTTCAGAGCATGTGTGTCCTGTAGCAACAAGGACGTGGGGACCTTCAGGAGCTACAGATGAACATCCTCCCCCAGACAGTGCTGTGTCATTCCAGACAAGTCCCCAAATCTGCATTTCTATAAAATGTCCCGAAACAGGGCCAGGAGACTGGTAAGGACAGTCACAGGCAGAGGTGGAAAGCAGAGGGCTCCCTCTGTGAGGGAGGAAGGGAGTTGTTCCAGTTTTAGCTCAAGTGGATCCCAGAAAAATCCATGTTGTCAAAGCCGCAAACGAGGGAGATGACTTGCTTCCAAAAGCGAAGTGGGACACGCGCAAGAGCTGGGTGCTGACCAGAGAATGGCACTGGCTTTTCAGACCCTCAGACCTGTGGCCTGTCTTGGGTCACCGTTTGTGAAGTGTGACATGGAGCTGGGTGGTGGCACACTCCTGTAATCCCAGCCCCTGACTGGTAAAAGCAGAGGATCCTCACTGAAAGCCAGTTTGGGCAGCTGGAGATGAAATAACCCTAATCCAGTTTCAAAAGAGTAATAACAAATCTACAGCATGCCTTGGGTGGCCTCTACACTGACGGCTGTGTTGCTGGTCACTGTGGCCTGGATCCACACGGGGCCTCAGGGCTGACATCCCCTGCTCTAGCCATGAACGGCTGAGAAATCGGCCCCAGAAGCAAAACCCAACAGCTGTGGTTTTGTGAATAAATAGAATTCTTGCTACACAAGGGACAAGAAAAAATAGTCTTCTACAGTGGTAGGGGTGGGGCAAAGAAAGCCAATTAACCAAAGGTTTTAGAGGGGCAGAATGCGTTCCTGAAGAACATGTAGAGATCCTCACAAGGGCATCATGCCCTTAGCTCAATGAGGCCAGGCAGGCCAGAGGTAGAGTCCCCTTTTCCAATGCCAAGGGGAGCTGGTATCCTTCCAAAAGGGCCTACCTCTGGCCCAGACCCTCGGCAGGTGCCTTGTTCTGGCCTTTACATTGCAAACCTCCCCTCTGCTGAAGCACCCAGAGCCTGGGAAAAGCAGAAAGCCCCGGGCACAGGAGGAAGTGGCAGGAGTTCTCATTCACACTAGGATTGGGAGCACGGGTGAGCAGGCCTGCAGGCGATGAGTCACTGTGAGCTGTCAGTGCTATTCTGAGACCTGCCAAGGACACGGATGCTCTTGTCAGCACCCTGGCACCCTGTGCTGTTTGTCTCCTTCCCAGGCTGGCTCCAGAAGACAGCATTGTTAAGAACAAGGGACCTGAACAGGTTGAGCCCATAGACAAAAACATTTAATTATTCTGCTTCTGTTTCCTGGAGACCAGGAACCTGCCACTGGGAGCCACCTCCTTCTGGTTCAAACCGAGGCAGCTTGTTAAAGTCAATTCAGGGCAGGGCAGGGCAGACCTGGTAGAATTTACCAGATGAATCACCTGGCTATTTATTTTACTAAGGGCCGAAGAAGTATTTAAGTTCTAGATTCCCTAAGGAAACATCCGAGTGGGCCCCCATGCTCTCCAGACTGCAGCACTTGGGTGCCTGCTCAGCCTCGCCAGCTCCATGCAGCCCAAGGGAACTTTAACCCACAGGAGTCCTAGGGAGCCAAGTGCCACAGAGACCATCTCAACTTGGGTTACTGGAGTTTAAATAAGAACCTACACTCTGAGCCGGCCATGGTGGTGCATGGCTGATCCCAGCACTTGGGAGGTAGAGGCAGGTGGATCTCTGTGAGTTCGAGGCCAGCCTGGTCTACAGAGCGAGTTCCAGGACAGCCAGGGCTACACAGAGAAACCAAAACCAGAAGATCCTCCACTCTGTACTAAATTGCAGGAGACTCCAGAGGAGGAAATCAGCAGGCCTCTGTCCTCACACTTCCTTGTGTTGTGGACTTCTGGGGACAGGTATTGGCAGGCAGTGTGCTCTGTGTCCTGTTAGCAAGCACAACCTAGGAGGAAGCAAGATTACAGAGATCGGGAGACGCCTGCAAGGAGACATGTAACCACCCTAAATATATACTAAGTCGGTGGGACAGGAATCACCCGGCTGGCTGGGAGTGAGGCAGGACTCACTTGGAGAACAAGCATGTCTCCACAAGGAAAGAGGGAGGACCAGCCCCGGCTTTTGGTTTGTTCTGTTCTGTTTTTCCTACAAAGATGCAAGCCTGGGTAGGCAGGCAGGATGTGCACAGCGGGTACCTTAAGTGCTCCAGCAGATGGAGAGAATCACCTGAAAACCCACAGCAGGCCACAGTGACCATCGGATTGGATCAGAGCTTCAGAAGGTCAGAAGACAGGGTCTGGGGTGACTGGCAACAGTGCTCACGCCTAGCACACATAAAAGCCCTGGGTTCAACCCCAGCATCCAACGGGACCAGGATAGAAATACACTTAATAACACTTGCTGCTTTTCTAAAAGACCTGGGTTTGGATGCTCTAACCCCAGCTCCAAGGCCTCTGACACCTTCCTCCAGCCTCTTTATAAACAGACACCTATCCCCGCGCTGAGTCAGGGAAAGGCGGTCTTCCCTAGCAGCCACAAGAACATACTTCCTGTACACTAAGATCTGCAGATGCTCAAATCCCTTAACAGAACAGTCAAGTGGTACCAGGTTGGTGGTACAGGCCAGTCACCCAGCACTTGGGAAACCAACGCAGGAACATCTTACATTGTCTATCACCTTGGTGCCAGAGAGAGGCCTCGCCTCAAAAAAAAATTTTTTTTGATACAGTCTACATATAGTCTCCCATTTATTTAGCTTTTTTGTTTGTTTGTTTGGTTTCGGTTTTTCAAGACAGGGCTTCTCTGTGTAGCCCTGGCTGTCCTGGAACTCACTCTGTAGACGAGGCTGGCCTCAAACTCACAGATATCCTCCTGCCTCTGGCTCCCAAGTGCTGGGATTAAATGCATGCACCACCACTGCCTGGTTCATTTATTATACTTAAATTCTTTTAGAATATTTTATCTTGGGAGTTAGATAGATGGCTCAGGGGTTAGGAGCACAGCTGCTCTTGCAGAAGAATGCGGTTCAATTCCCAGCATCTACATGGAAGCTAACTCCAGGTGCAGGGGATATAACGCCCTCGTCTAGACTCCGCTAAGCACGAGTCGCAGACATGCTGCACAGACATACATGAAGGTAAAGCATCCATACACATAAAATTAAAATAAATCTAAAAGAATTTTAAGATTTTATTTTGAATTATGTGTGTGCGTGTCTGTGCATGTGGCTATGAGCATGTTGGAGCAGGTGCCCTCAGGGACCAGAAGAGAACATCAAATCCCCTGGGACTGGAGCTCCGGGAGTTGTAGCTGCCTGGTGTGTGTGCTAGGAACTGGACTCAGGTCCACAGGAGGAGCAGCAGCCTCAGAATTGCTGAGCCACCTCTGCAGTTCCTCTCTCCTGTGTTCTAAACCATCACTGCATCCTTCGTACCCAGTACAATGTGTCTTGACAGTCGTTAAACTCTATGAATTAAAAACAAAGACAAGACAAAAAGGTACTAGTTCAGCACAGATACACTCTTTAATATTTATTTGTGTGGGTGTGTGCTTACACCAGGAGCAGAGGGAAAGCCACGTTTGAGGCCCCCTTCTACTATTCGGGCCCTTGGGATCAAATTTAGGTTGTCATGGTTGTCAACAAATACTTTTACCACTGAGCCATCTTACCGGTCCCTACAGATGCTAATATTTTAAACCCAGTGTAGACCCACAATTCAGAGGGCCAACTCCAAGTATGCATACACATATACATTTAATATGCATATATAGCTATAGATCATGTAGCATTGGTCCCGAGAATAAGAGTCTCCTTGCTGTATCCCACGCTGATAACATGACCTTGGAGATACGGCTGATGTTTGCCGTCCCAGTTCGAGTGACTGTTAGCTACAAATGTAAGCTCTGGACATGCACAAGGTGTTCTTAGACCAGCCCTCTGCTAAGAAGTGACCAGCTCTGGGAAGGTTGGCTTCTTCCTAGTCAATGAGGCCACAAATAACCAAGCATCAACAATAAAAAAAATATATAGAAAACAAAAAATATTGGTTGAATCTGTGCTAAACAGATACCAAATGCAGAACATAACAGCCCTGAAGTAGTGTAAGGGAAAGAGGCCAGTCACAAAAGACCTACGTGCTGTAGAACTCCATTTATATGACATGTCAGAAGAGGCAAACCCATAGACAGACTGTCAAACAGTACTCATCAGGAGCAGAGAAGAGGGAAGGATGGAGGGTGACCACTGAGGTGATAAGGTTCTCTTTTGAGGGAATAACGTAAAATTAAATAGTAGTCCAAAACTATACAGAGAAACCCTGTCTCAAAAACAACAACAACAACAACAACAAATTAAACAGTAGTGATGGTCCATGCAGCTCTGTGAATAAGCTTAAGAAAAAAGTTGCTACTATAGAGTTCACAGTGTGTGAATTACACAAACACAGCTCAGACGTCCATCCAATGATGGCTGGATAAATGTACAATAAAAATGAAGTAATACATTCCTCATCATAGATGAGTGATTTTTGTTATTGCTGCTGTTTTGAGGCCAGACATAAAATGCGCTACTTGATCTGAGGGTTTAAGGAAACATGAAAATGGGCATGGTGGCTCATGCCTTTAGTGCTCGGGAGGCGGAGGCAGGCTGATCTCTGAATCTGAAGCCAGTCTGTCTGCATAGAAAATCCCAGGCCAGTCAGGGCTACACAGGAGGCCTTGGTGGTGCTGGAGCAATGGCTTAGCAATTCAGAGCACTTACTACTCTAGCAACTCTCTCACACACACAATAAAAACAAGTTACAGAAAAGAAAAAAACTAAACAGTTTGCTAAAGAGCTGCCCCCCATTGCTGGGGCCCTTAATGGGAATTTAAAAATGCTTCCCAGAGCCAATGTAGAGCTGGTGCACAACGGATGCTTGGCAGGTGCGGAGTTCCAGGTTCAGCGCATACGAACACGCACACTGATGAAGATGCGGTCCTGACTTTCTAACGGTGCGCAGTCCCGGGTTCAGTGCATACAAGCATGCACACGGATGAAGATGTGGTCCTGACTTTCTAATGGTGCGCAGTCCCGGGTTCGGTGCATACGAGCACGCACACGGAAGAAGATGCGGTCCTGACTCTCTAACGGTGCCAGTCCCAGGTTCGGTGCATACGAGCACGCACACGGATGAAGATGTGGTCCTGACTCTCTAACGGTGCCAGTCCCGGGTTCAGTGCATACGAGCACGCACACGGAAGAAGATGCGGTCCTGACTTTCTAACGGTGTGCAGTTCCGGGTTCGGTGCATACGAGCACGCACACGGATGAAGATGCGGTCCTGACTCTCTAACGGTGCGCAGTCCCGGGTTCGGCACGAGCACGCACACGGATGAAGATGTGGTCCTGACTCTAACGGTGCGCAGTCCCGGGTTTGGTGCATAGGAGCACGCACACGGATGAAGATGCGGTCCTGACTCTCTAACGGTGTGAATGGGCAAGCACGAGACTGAAAGCAGAGGCCAACACAGAAGGTGAGGAAACTCTGTCTAGGATTTTCCTGGACAAGCGGAAACTGGGTTGGGAAAGAAAAAGCGAAGGGAGCAGGCACTTCAGATCCAAAGAGCTGGTACTGCCCGACCTGGTCACAGGGCAGGAGCGAGGGGAACAGTTTCCAGCCTTCCAATTTAACAAGAGAAAATACAGCCAGTGCTGTCATACATGCTGGTAGCCCCAACGCTTGGGAGGAGAGAGGAGTCAGAGTTCGAGGCTAGCTTGGGCTATATAAGAAATACTGTCCAAAACAAGCAAAATACAACAGCTCACACAGGGGATTTAAGAGCAGGAAGAAGTTGGGCCATTTTCACTCAACAGGACAATGAGTGTTCTTACAGTTAAAGCTATCCAACAACAGGGCCAGGCGGTGGTGGCGCACGCCTTTAATCCCAGGACTTGGAGGCAGAGGCAGGCGGATCTCTGTGAGTTCGAGACCAGCCTGGTTTACACAGCAAGTTCCAGGACAGCTAGAGCTGTTATACAGAGAAACTCTATTTAAAAAATGAAAACAAACAAACAAACAAAACAAGCTATCCAACAACAGAATGGGTTTCCAGGGGAGGAAACAATTTCTAAGCACAGGTACAGTGTCCCACTAGCAAAATGAGAAGGAGACAGGCACAGCAATTCATGTCTGTGATCTCAGCTGTCAGGAAACTGAGGCAGGAGGATTGGGAGCTTGAAGGCAGTCTGGGCTGACCATAAGAACCTGTAGGGAACATCACAAAAAAGGAGACGGAGAAATGGCGTGGTGGGCAAACCTGACAACCCTGCAACCCACCACGTGGGGGCATGTGCTTATCTAAACCCAAACACTCCTAAAGTGATACGGGAGGCAGACACAGGAAAACAGCTAGCCTGGAGGGCCCGGTGCTTCGGAAACAAGGGAACGACAGCTTCAACAGGGTGGAAGGAAAGAAGAGACTCCGGAAAACTGCTCTGACTTCACAGGGACACTACAGCACGTGGACTCCCGTACCTGTACATGCACACAGACACACGCAAATTTGTTAAGTAGAGGCTTTTTGCTTTTTTTTTTTTTTTCTGACGAAGGACCTAGGAGTGGTAGCACATGCTCTGAATGCCAGCACGTGAGAGGCAGAGGCTGTGAGCTCTGTGAGTTCAAAGTCAGTCTGGTCTACACAGTGAGTTCCAGACCAGCCAGGGCTACACAGTGAGAGCCTATCAAGATAAAACACAAAGGTTAAAAATGAAGGACTCACCCCAAGAAACTGTAGACTAAGTTCCCTTTAGCCCTGAAGTCCCTGACTGTAAACTGGAATGCGGGGTGTGGACAGAAGGCACAGTTAGTGAGAAATAATGAAGCCCAAGTAAGCGACCCTCCGTTTAAAATCAGCGCACCATACACAGCAGGATGCTTGAAGCGGCAGAGGAGAGAGGATGGTCCAGGGGTCCTTACCACCACCTCAACCAGATGCGTGCTGACTTAAAGGCTGAAAGGGGAGGAGTGCACCTAGTGTCTGAGCAGGAGGTGGCGATCTCCTAGGAGAACCGGAGAGGAGGGTGGGAGGGGACTGAAGGATGGAGCAGGAGCAGAACTGACCTAAAGTAATGATGACACACGGAACATGTCTGGTGTCGGCCCCACTGCAGCGATCTGTCTCCCCCTGTGGAGTCCAGAGGCACAGCAGGGTCTGCATCAGGGACAGAACTTCAATTGGGCAAGTGGAAAGAGAGATGAAAACATAAACCATAGTACAGAAGCCCCTGTAACAATCAGAACTACAGTCTTCCCCCCCTACAGCCAGCTGTTCCCAGTCTCCACAGAGTCAGTAGGCAGATACGCGGAGTGGGGGGGGGGGGGGAGGGCTGGCATTCCTAGGGCCACTCCTGCCATCCCACCTCAGCCTGAGGCTCTTTCAATGGCCTCTAATTGACCATAGACTGAGCTCTGTCTCAGCTCAAAGGGCTCTTCCGTTGCAGTCATGACACCGGTGCTTCTCAAAGTTCTACCGAATACAAGGCAGCACAGGCGACCCCTCCGAGGGCTGCTCACAGAAACCACCTCTCCTCTGAACCCAAGCAGTATCAGCCATGGTTACTAGGTAAACGGCCGGGAAAGGTCCTGGGCCACGTGCACTTTGCAGGGTAGCTTCCCCTCCCAGCCCTGTGCTCCTGGCTCGGGGGCGCTGGGCTTTCTTTAGACTTCCAGCCATGTCACAGTGGCTGCTCCCTGGCGGAAGAAACTGCAAGACTTAGGTTCTTGAGACTGAATAAAATGAGGTCAGGAAAACAAACAAAACACACACAGACACACACACACACACAGACACACACACAGAGACACACCCACACAGACATACACAGACACACACACACAGACCCCACCTAGGATTATGGGCCTCTGATGCCACTCTCTGGGGCTCGGACAAACAGCTGCCATACAAATCAAAGGCCTTTGAAGTCTTGGGTGAAAGATTTTCCCTAAGTACAATTATCCCATTAAACCCAGCATTCCTGTGGAAGACGGCAGCCCTTATCAGCCTCTCTCTAATGCTGGGAGTCGAGATGAAAACTTTCTTGGGCCACACAGACAAAAGGAATTACTAAACAGTTTCAAACAATCTCGCTACTTTTTGTCTGAAAGGGCACAAAGGGTGGGGGAAGGCCCTTTCACTTAAAAATGTTATTATTAATTTCTTTCTTTGTGAGTGTGTGAGGTCAGCTCTCTTTCCACCAGCAAGTCCTTGGGATGAAACAGCCCATGGGGCTTGGTGGCCAGTGTCCGACTTTACCCACTGAGCCACCTCACTGGCCTCATGGCATCTCCTTTAAACTGGGGCAATGACAAGCAGTTGAGGGCCGGCTAACGATATTTGAGAAGCAAGAACTTCATCCCAAGTTAATGAAACATTCATAGGGAGAAAGGTAACTGAGCAGGAAGCAGGACAGTCAGACCTGGGTAAGCCGCGCACAGGAAGTAATCCCACCTTCACCGACTATCCCGCCCTGCAGCACAGAGGAGGGGGCGATTTCAGTGGGTGCCAACATTCTTCTCAAACAGAAAAATCTGGAAGGACAGTGAAGAAGTACTTCTTAAAGAAGCTAACGGACAGGCGGGTGATGGTGGCGCAGGCCTTTAGTCCCAGCACTCAGGAGGCAGAGGCAGGCAGATCTCTGTGAGTTCGAGGCCAGCCTGGTTCACAGACTGAGTTCCAGGGCAGCCAGGGCGACATAGAGAAAGCCTGTGTTGAAAATGAGAGAGGGTGGGGAGGAGGAGGGAGAAGCAGCAAAAGGGCTAGGGAGATGCCTCAGCGGGTCAAAGGCTTCCTAAGCAAAACTGAGGACCTGGTTCAGGTTCTAGAATTCATATAAAAAAAGGCAGCACCTTTTTTTTTTTTTTTTTTTTTTTTTTTTGGTATGCGGCTGTGACCCCAGCCCTGCGGGTGGGGAAAGAGACTCATAGATCTCAGGGGCTTGCTGGACTGCTGCCAGTCTAGCCAAAATGGTAGGCTCCAGGCTCAGCGAGAGACTTGTGTCAGAACATAAGGTGACGGGGCTGGAGAGACGGCTCTGCAATCGAAAGCACTGCCTGGTCCTGCAGAGGATCAGGTTCCATGCTCAGCACCAACATGGTGGCTCACAACTGCCTACACCTCCAGTTCCGGGGATCTAACACCCTCTTCTGGCCTCCCTGCACACCAGGCACACACATGGTATAAAGACATGCTTGTGGGCAGAATACTCATACACAAACAATTTTAAATAATAAGGTGAAGAACAACAGAGGAAGACACTGGACATCGAACTCTGGGCTCCACATGTATGCACAGGTTAACTGCTCTTGCAAACACATACACACACACACACACAAACACACAACACACACACACCAAACTAATAGCAGAAAACTATTGCAGAGTGGGGCTAGGATCTGGCAAAGCCATACACCCCCAGGGTGGGACCCGGCCAGCTCTGCGAAGTCCTGAGACCCAGAGGCAGGGGCTACAGGAGTCTTCACAAAAAGCCTCCCAATTGCCAGCTCCAGTTGAGACCCTGGCCTGGGGAAAGATGGGTGCACTGTACAACCACACCTTAGAAGGGAGCCTAGGACAAGAGTCAGCTGGAGGGAAGGCCAGATGGAAAACGCTGGGTGTTGGGCTCCCTCCTGTCACTCTGTAACCCTAGACAACAGTCGTCTTCGCTGGGTTCTCAACTGTGGGCCTGTGGTGCAGATCCAACAGTAAATGAGACAGAGATATGGGAGCACTGCAGTGACACGCTGCTTTCATTCGTTAGTGAATAAAGAAGCTGCTTGGGCCGATGACAGGGCAGAACAGAGCTGGATGGAAAAACCAAACTGAATGCTGGGAGTCAGAGAGAAGCCATGGAGCCGCAGCAGGAGACAGACGCCAGACGCAGGACGGAACTTTGCTAATAGACCACAGACACGTGGCGATACACAGATTAACAGAAATGGGTTAATTTAAGATGAAAGAGATAGCCAATAAGAAGCTAGACCCAACAGGCCAAGCAGTGATTTAATTAGTACAGTTTCCGTGTGGTTATTTCAAGTCTGGGTGGCTGGGAACGAACTAGTAACCTCAGTCAATGGGAAAGCAAGTTTTTAAAAACTTCACGTGTATGAGTGTTTTGTCTGTTTCTTAAGGTTTCTACTGCTATGATAAAACACCGTGACTAAAAGCGTTTATTTAGCGTACATGTCCCATGTCTATCATAAAGGGAAGTCAGGGCAGGAACTGAAGCAGAGACCATGGAGGACAGCAACCTCCTGGCTTGCTCAGCCTACTTTCTTATATAATCTAGTACCACCTGCCCATAGATATCTGCCTCCATCATATTGTCTGTATATATGATATGGGCGATAGACAGATAAATAGATAGAAATTATAGACGGGAAATCTGACGGAGGCATTTTCTCAATTAAGATTCCATCTTCCGCCGGGCGGTGGTGGCGCACGCCTTTAATCCCAGCACTCGGGAGGCAGAGGCAGACGGATCTCTGTGAGTTCGAGGCCAGCCTGGTCTACAAGAGCTAGTTCCAGGACAGGCTCTTAAAAAGCTGCAGAGAAACCCTGTCTCGAAAAAACAAAAAAAAACAAAAAAAACAAAAAAAAACAAAAAAAAAAAAAGAAAAAAAAAGAAAAAAAGATTCCATCTTCCCAAATGTCTAGGTTTGTGCAAAGTTGACAAAAACCAATCAACACAATTTACATGTATGCGCACCATTTGTGTGCCTGGTGTCCATGGAGGCCAGAAGGGAATGCTGGATTCCCTGGAACTACTTCTGTATAGGTTCTTGCTTCTAAAATGCCATTAGTAACATGTAACTAAAGATAAATGCTAGGCATTATTAGTCCATATATTCCCAGCTAAGGCTTTGTGCCACCTATGTCTACACCAACACTGGTATTACACATCTGATCTGATTTAAGATACATGTTGAAACAAGCAATTCGCCAGAAATGCTCCAGGCAATAAAGAAGGGCAAGGGGGAGGGTGGTAAATAAGATAGTATCTGAAAGTTCAAAAGCAGCTGTGTGGAAAGGTGAATCGGGAAGTTAGCAAGCCAGCTAGATGGCTGCCTTATCTTTGGACACGTTACCCACACTCACTGTTTAACTGGGGAGATGACAAGAAACAACCAGAAGATACAATCAGGCAGTAAAGCCAGCAGGCCTGGCTAAGGGTGCCTAAGATAAGGGTCTGGAAGGCTCCAGCAGGGAAGACTCATCACCATAGGGTGACCAGGAGGCAGAGAAGACAAAGCCTGAAAGGCTGGAGAAAAGCGGCAACCTAGAAAATAACAGGCAGCAAAGAGGCTGCCTGAGCACCACTGCAGCCAAAACCGTCTCCCTGCTGCCGAGTCAGGCACCAACGCGGCTGCATGACCCCATGCAGCCAAAACCGTCTCCCCGCTGCCGAGTAACCTGAGAGCTGGGGATGGCACCTGCTTTAGCCAGAGAGCCTGATGGCATCGGCGGCTACTGCAGGAGAGCTCTCGTGAGCAGGGCCAGTCTGCAAGGTTCAGAAACCATGGCCTGCTCTGCCCACCCTCCATTCTTATTTTCCTTCCGACTTTTCCAACCAGAGCAACATTATCTAGCACCAACCACACCAGGGTCTCACCTTAGAAGAAAAGGCCACAACAGCCTAAGGGCCTCAGACACCAAGTAGCCGGAGTGAGATGGGTCTGACCGAGGAAGCAGCAGAGGCCGTGGGAGGCTCACATGAGGTTCTTAGACTAAATGGTGCTGGAGGAGCTTCAAGGCAAATGAAGATTGAAAGATACATCAGACGGAGAACAAATTAGGACAAGCAGGAGCGAGTGTGCATGGCCACCCTAACGAGCTGTAAACTAACCAGATCAATTCTACAGCAGGCTCTCTGAGAACAGAGCCAGTAAACTAGATGAGCCCTCTACAACAGGCTCAGTCTTTACCGAGATTTTAAAGTTAGCAAGGTTCTAAGGATGAGCCTGTACGACCGCCCTGCAACAAAACTGTGTGGGTTTTTTTTTTTTTTTTTTTTTACTGTTTTGGGTTTTTGTTGTTGTTTCTCGAGACAGGGTTTCTCTGTAGCATTGGAGCCTGTCCTGGAACTAGCTCTTGTAGACCAGGCTGGCCTCGAACTCACAGAGACCACCTGCCTCTGCCTCCCGAGTGCTGGGATTAAAGGAGTGCACCACCACCGCCAGGCTTGTTTTGTTTTTTACATGTATTTTGATCTAAAGAGAGTAGATGTCTTTCATATTCTCATATGGATTTATGCCCTACACATTGTGAAAACAATGTGCTGGGCGGTGGTGGCACGCTCCTTTAACCCCAGCACTTGGGTGGCAGAGGCAGGTGGATCTCTTATGAGTTCGAGGCCAGCCTGGTCTGAAGGAGTTCCAGGACAGCCAAAGCCACACAGAGAGATCCTATCTTGAAAAACCAAAATCAAACAAACAAACCAATCAATGCAAGCAGCTGCCAGATTGGCCTACGTGGAGACAGGTGAAAGACAGGTGGGGTTGGAGAGACGGCTCAGCAGTTAAACATACTGGCTACTCGGGGTTTGATTCCTAGCACCCACACGGCAACTCACCACTGTCTGTAATGCCAATTCCAAGCTTCTGGGCTCAGCTGGCTTCCGAGGGCACTACTCACAGATGATGCAAATACACTCAGGCAAAACATCCATATACATAAAATAAGAACACATTTAAGTAAGATGGAGTGTGATCAAGGAAAACAATGTCACCTCCAACACCTATACACAATAAACACACACGCACACACATGCTTATACACACAAACGAACAAATACACACATAAACCCAAAAATTAAAATGCTCTAGAAGTCAAAGGAAGGGGTTAAAAAGAAGTCCTGGGGGGCTGGAGAGATGGCTCAGAGGTTAAGAGCATTGCCTGCTCTTCCAAAGGTCCTGAGTTCAATTCCCAGCAACCACATGGTGGCTCACAACAACCATCTGCAATGGGGTCTGGTGCCCTCTTCTGGCCTGCAAGCATACACACAGATAGAATATTGTATACAGAATAAATAAATATTTAAAAAAAAAAAAGAAAAAAAAAAAAAGAAGTCCTGGGAAAAGATAAAGCTATTACCAGTATCAAACGCAAGGGAAAGGTTTTGGAAACAGAAGGACTGAGGCGGGAGAGATCCCAAATTCAATGAGCTCCACATGCTGCCGTGTGGGTGGGAAGAGGATATGGCGTCCTCTTTGGTAAAGGCGGTGCCGCTGATGGCGTCACCGATGACTACAGCATAATGACAGGCAGTGCAGGGCAGTTCTGGCAAGCTTCCCGGCTAGTTACCCCACTCAGTAGTTGAAGAGGAAGTTGGTGGCAGAGCCAGGAAGGCAACAGGAAAGAAAAACAGGAGTTTAGTCAGAAAAACTAGTCGGAACAAGTGGAATCCCTTGTAGCCAGGTGTGGTGCTCAAGTGTGTCATCCCAGGGGGCAGAGGCGGAGGATCACCAGGTTTCAGAGCACCAGGGGTAACCAGGAGGCCTCCAGGGCTAGAGAGGCAGTCGTCCAGTGGACAAGCACCTGCACAGCCGGCACAGAGGCCCTGCGTACTAGCCGCAGTACCGTGGAAACAGATTGCCATGCTCTAGTTCTTCGACCGAGCTGTCAGGAAGGGATTTTCTTTCTTTTCCTAAGCTCTTACTTAAGGAACATGTAACTACTATTCGGAGGACATATTTGAAGGGCAAAATGTTTCCCAACCAGTAATTCTTTATCTTACTGGGTAAGAGCCTCGTACTAATATTTTTTTTTTGCCAAATTATTTTTGAACTGACAGAAGATTCCTTTTCAAACCAACTTTCATTATGGCCTTTTCTCCCATGCTTGATATATGCTACTATGTGCGTATAGGTGTGTGGGTACACTCGCACGTGGAGGTCAAGGGTCGACACTGCATGTCTTCTATCACCCCCCCACTTTTCTAAGCTGTGTTATTTATGTGTACCCTACCCCTAGCCTTGTTTTACCTGCGTGTGTGTAAGCGCAGTGTGTGCAGGCCGTGCCTGGGAAGGCCAGAAGAGGACACAGCCCCGGAGACTGGAGTCACACAGATGATCATGAGTTATCACGTGGGTTCTGGGAACTGGACCTGGATCTTCTGGAATAGAGGTCAGCATCCTCTAAACTGCTGAGCCATCTCTCCAGCCTTCACTCTTTGCTGAGACAGGTCTCTCTCTGAACCCGAGCTCACTAATTCAGCTAGATCCACCTCCACTTCCTGAGTGCTGGGGCTACAGGCCTGTGTTGCTGCACCCAGCTCGTCACGTGGGTGCTGGGGACCCACACTCAGGTACCCGTGCTTTCAAGGCCGGGCACTTCACTCAGGCCAGCTCCCCAGCCCCTGACTTTTTCTTCCAGGGAAGGTGACTCGTAAGCATTTGTTAAAGTTACTTCCTTCGCAGGTAAGCAGAAGTGGATCAAGAGAGCAAGACGCCATTTCACCCGGTTCCGAGTCTTTATGACGCCATTTCAGGCAGAGCTTGGAGAACCACGGAGAAGTCAAGGAGGTTCTCGTGCATAGGAAGCTCAATTGGAAAAGAAAGCGCTGGCTGGTATCTGTACCTGAAGATGAAGGTCTTGCTGAAGAGGATGGAGCCGAGCTACCCGTCAACAAGAGGTCAGTGATAACACCAGGGCTCACCCAGGAGCAATCTGCTGCGGCGAGGGGGGGGGGGGGGCAGGTTTTCCCAGCACCTCCAGCATTGCTGTCTCCCAGTTCCTAAGGCGGGGCAGCAGCTCCACCCGCAAGGCTGTGGGCTAAGTGTCTGCTGGCCAGCGACAAGCAGTGCTGGGCATCCGTTGTAGTTAATGTAGAGCTGCTTTGGAAGAGCAGTGCAGCAAAGAGATGCACACTGGGCATGTGCAAGGCATGCTCCATCCCAGTGCCAGGGCAAAGAAAAATGAGAGGCAGCGCAGAGCTTGAGCAGAGATTAAATAACCAAACGGCTGGGCATTTATTACAAAAGTTGTTCCGTTCCCCTCCCTTCCTATACTTTGTGTTTTCCCTTTATGTCAGTGACTCAACAGTAAAGTGACCAGAAGTCTGCAGATTAAATAACAAGTCCATCAACACATATTTGGAGCATAAAACAAGAGGTGGAAGAATAGTCCCTAACCCAATGTGAATTAGGTGTCCCTCAAAATTGCACATTTTCCTCCTAGTCTGTAACATAATTTAAAATGTATGTACAGAATGACTTTAAAGTATTGATTCATATAGAATTCAGTCTCGCCAGGCAGCGGTGGCGCACGCCTTTAATCCCAGCACTCGGGAGGCAGAGGCAGGCAGATCTCTGTGAGTTAGAGGCCAGCCTGGTCTACAAGAGCTAGCTCCAACAGGCTCTAAAGCTGCAGAGAAACCTGGTCTTGAAAAACAAAAACAAAAAACACAAAAAAAAAAAAAGAAAGAAAAAAAAGAATTCAGTCTCGAAGAGATACACTCTACCATCTTCTAAAAAGGACAGGCCTCAGGCCCTAACAATTGACTACCATGATTCAATACACACACCTCACACCTTGCAACAAAGAGCCTTTGCCTTGTCTCTAACTCTAGTCTTCTGAGGTAACTCCAGGAACCCAGCTGCGACGGAGACCAGTTTTCAAGAATAAGGCTACAAAGCCTGACTTCTCGGAGGGCCCTAACGTTCCCAGACTGTAAATCTGAGGTTGAAAGTCCCACACTGGAATGTCTGAGATAATTTATAGTTCATGAACGGAAGACTCCTCCTAGGAGTCAGTCGGACGTGAGTGAAGTCGGAGAACAAGCTGACAACCATTCTAGAGAGGACGAGGACTTCCAGAGGCCACAGAGTGACCCAGCCACAAACAGTGCAATCATCGGCTCTGTCCACGGCGGGACCGGAGCTTCGTCCGGCCTGAGTTCGGCTCTGACCCCTTCATGGTGTTCCACCCTGCACCTTGCTTTCAGAGGATCACACGGCAATCTTCTCGTCAATACAGACTTGCCTCCTGTTCACTTAGCTCTGAATTAAGACTAAAGAATAAGGGTCCAGGACCAAACATGTCAGGTTAATGGGACAAAATGACAAGCCCAACAGGGATGTTGGCAGCTCCTTCTCCTTTCAGTACGTTCACCAATATAATTTAAAAAAATCACCAATAACTGCTGTAGTGTACAAAAATAATCCGGCCCTTACTCGACAGTGTCTGGGGCGGTTGGCAGTGTTGAGCGACGCCTGACAAGCTGAGCTCCCACCGGCGCCTTGAAGACTCCACACACCTGAACTGAAGACCCACAGGTCCTCATGAGTCCGTTCTCTCTCGGGACACCCATCATTCACTCAGGGTATGAGCTTGTCTTCTTTGCACAAGAGAGAACACTTCCCTCACTATTAATGGTGAGATAAACAGAATTGTACAACTTGTCTGTGAAGAGAAAAAGGTTTTAAAATGAAGACACAACTTACTTCTGTTAGAGCATCATGATTCGAACATTAGCAATGGGTTTTTAGCAAACACGTTCTGACTTCACAGGAAGAAAACGACTGTCTGTCTTCAGTGAATTAGAGAACAACTTTTGAAAATTAGTTGTGTGTGTGTGACCAAATCTGAGTCATTAGAATCTAGAGAAGAGAGCCCTGTTAACATAACGAGTTCATGTTAACCTGTCCTGGTCATCCTTGGAACAGGCTAGAGACAGCTGCCTGGAGCTAGGTGATGGTGGCCAATTAGGATGCCTGGTTTCAAGGATGAGCCGCCCACAGATGAGCTCAAGTTGACCTGTCATGACCTGTCATGAGCACTGTCCCATCAGCAATGTGACAGACTATGTCAAGCCTTTTCAACAGAAAGCATTTTAAAAGCAGGGCTTTTTGGGCCAGCCGTCTTCTCATAAAGCCCAACATCCCAGCAGAACAACTGCCCAGCAGACAGTGTTAATCAGAGCTTCACTAAAAAGTAACACTGTTGCTCTGCCTCCGAGTTCTCCAGGCCTGTTTAGCAGCCCAGCCCGCAGCCCAGAGCATACTGATTAATGCCTGGCGATGTATAAGGAAGCCTCTGCTTCTCGGGAATTGTAAAGGGCGACACTCTTTAGTCTCCGGTTGGGACAGGCAAACTCGGGGCCCTTTGGCTCCTTGAGAAAAGAAATGAGTCTTCTCAGCCCAATCAAATGTTACTTTTCACATTAACGTCTTTACAAGCAATTAGCAATTTTGTTGGTTTCAAGTAGTGATGAAATCTAATGTTCTAAATTAAATAGGGAAAATGGCTAAAGGAAAAAAAGCACACACTTACCATGAGAATGAAAAAGTAGAAAACCCACATCCATCCAAGGTTGTCCTGGATCAAAGACACCAGATACTAAAAAGAAGAAAAGGAAAATATGACCTAACTCTGTATAAATTAACAAAGTAAGTGCTGGGGACAAGGATCTATTGATAAGATGTTTAGTTAACATTGGCAACGCTATAGAAACTGAACACAGAACTGAACCTGCCTGTGATCCAGTCCTGGAAGGCGGCTCAAAAATTCAAGGTCATCCTCTACCACTAACGCTTTGAGACCAGCCTGGGCTACTGAGACTTTTCCTCAAGAGAACGGAGGTCAGGGGCTTGCAGAGACAGACAGTCCCCGCTAGCTGCTCTTAATCATAACCACCTGACGCTCCAGCTCAGGGGAACACACGCCCTCTTCTGACCTGTGAAAGCAGCAGACGTCACAAGGTGCAAAGCCCTCAAACACTGTGGAGGCCCAGAGAGGTCAAAGAGTCTGGGACTTGTTTCTAGTTCATTCAAGGTTATGGTGCTTCTAACAAAGGCCCCACCTAGTTGTAAATCAGAGTTCTGCTCTCCCAGGACTTTCTCCTCAACAGGTGTGGCTAGTCACCAGGCCTTCTGCTCCTGGAATAGGGAAGTAGTTGGCTCCTACCTAAAACAAAAGTCTAAGGATCCGACTAAGTTCCAGTTCCAGGAAATAACTTGCGATTCCACCCAGGGAGTGGTTTGCCTACAGAGTGTTTGGTCTAGGGCTTGAGTCTAGGGAATGAATGATTAAAGTAGCCTTGACTTTCAATTTGTATGTTAATATTGTCTTTGTTTTACTTTTACCTTTTGAGGTCAGGGGTATATTAACAAGTAGGAAATAAAACACTGAGAAATTCCCTCCCTCTACTATCCTATATGTTCCTGCGTTTTATTGTTTTTGTTCTTGTCTTCATATTCTTTACTATATTTCTAAATTCCCACACCTCCACTCTGGCAAGGATATTTTTGCAGAGGCTGACCCCCAATAATACGCAAATAATATAAACAAGACAGCGTAGTTTAAAAGGAGATTAGTCAGAACTACTCTGGAAAATCAGGAGCTGGGGGTTCAGTAACATCTTTTCATTACAAAGATCTTCCACATATATACTCCCATATACAGGGTCTCACCATGCCCACACTGCCAGTCTGAATGCTGTAATGGCTACAGGCTTGGTCCACCACCCTGGCTCCATCTGCATTTTATTACTGGCTCATTCGACGCAAAACTGCAGAAGCTATACTCCTGCTTGCTGCATGTTTGCTCCACTCACTCACTCACTGTCCTGGAGGAAGAACAGTATCTGCTGTGCCTCATGTTCCCTCCTCATCTCCCAGGCCCTAGAGCTGATGCTTTCAGAGCAAGCTGTCGCCCCATGTGGCTCCCTTTTTAAGTGTTTCTGAGGCACAGTGTTACTGTGTAGGCCCAAGCAGCTAGAAGCTGATACCCAGTGAGGGCAGCCTCAAAAGCCCTCTCCCTTCGCACCACATGATCTGATCCACAACAGAACTCTTTTTTTTGTTTGTTTGGGATTTTTGGTTTTTATTTTTTTTTTTTTTTATTTTTGGTTTCTTGAAAAAGGGTTTCTCTGTGTAACCTGACTGTCCTCGAACTCAAACAAATCCACTTGCCTCTCCTCCCAGCTGCTGGGATTAAAGGTATCACGCCACCACACCTGGCTTTTCTCTTTCAACTACTGAAAAGAAGCTAAGAGCACTTAATCCAGCTCCCCCCCACACTCCTTACTACAGGAATAACTAACATAAAATTTGCTATTTTATTTTTTTAAAGAGTGTGTGTATGTGTGTGTGCATATATGTGCAGGCACGTGAGCTTGTGCCCAAGGGTAAAAGCTGAAAAGGGCATTGGGTATCCTCCCCCATCACATTGTCTCTTCCTCTGAGGTTTTCCCGGCCGTGGGGATCATGTCTTCTCAGCTAGGCTGGAAGCCACCAAGTCCCAGCAATCCTCCTGTTGATGGCTCTTTCAGAGTTGGGGTTACAGGTAAGCCTGGGATTCCCAGCTTGTTACCTCAAGGCTGGGATCCCAATGGGCCCTCTTGACTGCACAGCGGGTATCCTTCACCCGGGGGCCATCTCTCCAGTCCCCAGTTGTAACCATTTTTAAACACACAGGTCAGCAGCATCAATCACAGTAACAATGATGTGCAACCACAACAGCATTTACTTCCCAAATCTTCACCAGAACAAAAGCTCTGTAAACCACAGCACCCACACCCGAGCCATTGGCAAGTTCAAGCTTGTTTTCTTCTCCCCAGCCACTCTGTGGCCAGGGCTGGTCTTGATGGCACTACATAGCCTAGGACAGCCTTGAATTTGTGGCAATCCTCTTGTCCGGCTTCCAAGTGCTGAGATTACAAGATGGACCACCACGCCTGCCTTAATAACTTCTATTTGCTTTCTGAAGCTGTGAATTTGCCTACCATAGGCATTTCATGGAAATAATTTGGGTTTTTTTCCATATGATTTATTAGTCACTCACTCAGCAAATTTTCAAGGATATAGTAAGTACACACCACATTTTTTGGTTTTCGTTTTTGGTTTCCGAGACAGTGTTTGTAACTGTCCTGGAACTCGCTCTTGTAGACCAGGCTGGCCCTGGCCCTATTTCCTGCTTTTTTTTTTTTTTTTTTTTTTTTTTTGGTTTTTCGAGACAGAGTTTCTCTGTGGCTTTGGAGCCTGTCCTGGAACTAGCTCTTGTAGACCAGGCTGGCCTCGAACTCACAGAGATCCGTCTGCCTCTGCCTCCCGAGTGCTGGGATTAAAGGCCTGCGCCACCACCGTCCGGCTATTTCCTGCTTTTTAATTACAGCCATCTTCACTAGGAATGAAGCCAGGCCTCAGTGTGGTTCTGGTTTGTATTTCCCTACTAAGGCTATTGAGACTCTGCCTGTGTGTTATAGTAGCCATTTTTATGTATTTTCCATCAAAATTGGCTCCTATGTTTTCTTCTAAGAATTTCAAAATTTTAGCTTTTAGAGTAAGATCTTTGATCCACTTTGAGTTCACTGTCGCAGAGTATGAAACAAGGATTCAATTACACCCCTTTCACGTGGATATCTAGTTTGACCCATACCGCTGCTGAAGAGCCCACCTTCCCTTGCTGAACGTCTTGACACTAGTGTTGAAAATCACCTGACTGCACAGATGATGTAGCCCACACTAACCACAGTATTACTGAACTATGTGCTGGCAAAAGCTAAAGCAGGGTGATTGAGCGACGTAGCCTAGGTCCTGATAAATAGAAAGGGCTCTGGTACAGACAGAGCACAGACACCCAGGCTGGCAGCTGACCATCACATATAATGAGTGTTCTCCTGGAGGCATGAACCAGCTGCTATGGCAACCAGAACGAGAAACAACAAATCCTTGAAGAGTCAGGAGAAGGTGCAGGCAACACCATCACTTGGCACAGCCCAGGGAATAGCTGAGGGCCAGGCGGTGGAGTTTTAGCCTTCAGAGTTGGTGAGGCAATGGCAAATCATTCAAAAATCCCCAAGAGGCCAGGCATGGTGGCCCACACCTTTAACACTGGCACTTGGGAGGCAGAGGCAGGCGATCTCTGGGTTCCAGGACTGCCAGGGACACCAGGAAAGCTAAGAATGATTTATTCCTGACCCCTGTCCTGATTGTGGGGGTCAGTCTGAGAGTCACGCGATCATCATTAGGATCGGCACACTGACATGTGAGACATATAGGAATAAAACTCCATTTTGCTTTGTTTTTTTTTCTTAAATATTTATTTATTTATTGTGTATACAATATTCTGTCTCTGTGTATGCCTGAAGGCCAGAAGAGGGCACCAGACCTCATTACAGATGGTTGTGAGCCACCATGTGGTTGCTGGGAATTGAACTCAGGACCTTTGGAAGAGCAGGCAATGCTCTTAACCTCTGAGCCATCTCTCCAGCCCCCTTGCTTTGTTTTTTTGAGACAAGGTTTCTCTGTAGCTTTAGAGCCTGTCCTGGAACTCGCTCTGTAGATCAGGCTGGCCTCAAACTCATGGAGATCCACCTCCCTCTGCCTCCCGAGTGCTGGGATTAAAGGCGCTCGCCACCACCACCTGACTAAACTGATTATTTTAAATTGTTTCTCACAAATGTTCTCTAAGTGAATTGGGTGGGGAATTGTAATTGACATTACAGACATTTTACTTTGAATTTTCTTTTTTCCTTTTGAGGAGAGTTTCTCCCATAGCCCAGGTGACCTATAAAATACTCAATGTGATGGGACCAGAAGATGCCTCAGGGGGTAAAGACCCTTGTCACCTGAGTTCAAGCTCCAGAACCCACACAGTAGAAAGAGAACAAATTCTGACAGGGTTGTCCTGCCTTCTACACATGTGCCACACAGCATGCATGCCCCTGCTGTGGGATAACTCTTATATACTGTAAAGATTTGTCACTCATATTGGTTTAATAAAAGGCTGGTTGGCCAGGCAGGAAGTATAGGCGGGGCAACCAGACTAGGAGAATTCTGGGAAGAGGGAAGGCAGAGATGCAGTCGTCATCCAGAAGCAGAGGAAGCTGGATGAGAATGTCTTCCTGAGAAAAGGTACCAAGCCATATGGCTAAACATAGACAGAACTGTGGGTTAAGTTGTAAGAGGTAGTCAGTAATAAGCCTGAGCAATAGGCCAAACAGTTTATAATTAATATAGGCCTCTGTGTGCTTATTTGTGACTGAATGGCTATGGAACTGGGCAGGACAGAAACTTCCGTCTACATTCCCCCACATACAGACTCACACACATGTAAATATGTAGGTGTATAAAATAAAATGTTTATTCACTCTTCCTTCAGACAAGAAGCCTTCTGAATGGGTGACAGTGGCCCTGTTTGATTTCTATCACAGAGCATGAAGAAGTATTTCTCCTGCCCTTGTTAATTTTTTCCCCTGATCATACACTCAAATATCCTAAGTGTGTCAACCGTTTACTGTATAGTGCTTTGGAAGCAGCGTGTCTCCTGTGTGCCAGGAGCAGAGTCAGGAAAGGCTACAGGGGAACCAAACCATGATGCTGCTGCCCTCAGGGAGCCTGCATTACCACAGCGAGCAGACGCTGATACACATCCACTCCATGGCTGTGTACCATCAGGATAGTCCACTGTTCCCCACTGCTTGCTCTCTCACTGACCCAGAGCATCAGCTAGCAGCAATTCACCCACTAGCAAGGCAAACCAACAAACTTCAAGTCACTGTGACTACTAGAACAGGACCGTCTAGCCTCTCCGGCATCCACAGGGGAATTCACAGATCAGCAGGTCCACAGACTTCCAGTGTCCACATCCCAGATGATTACGGGATAGGGATACCTAAGTCACCCTCTGGCACCAGTCACAGATGTCTGGGCATGGAGAACACAGACTATACTCAGAGGCAGCTGTGAGGCAATCTATGGTCATATGAGATGCCTCCCATATCAGGTCGCACCTCTCAGAGGCTGAAAACCTAGGGCTTGCTATACAGCGGCTCGCAGCACAAGAGTGCCACCTACCGTGGGAGCCGGCAAGCACACGCTGTTTCTCACCTGGCCCACAGCAGCACCAATACTCCCGGTTCCGTCAACGATTCCCGTGACGGTTGCCAGAGCCTCACTGCTCCCTTGGATCAGTTCCTGGCGACCCAGGTCTGCAGAAATAGCCGAGCTAATCATATTGGATGGTCCACCAATAAAAAACCCTAAAGCCATAACGAGAACAGATTCGTGTTAAAATAGGATCCATAATTCTAGTCAGATAAGACAAAACATCAAAATGATGGAGAGAAACAGAAAATAAAGGAAGTGCTCCCAGACATATTTTCACACTAACTGGGATCTTCTAAAATCCCTCCCCAAAGGATGTGACACACTAGTGTCTGTACAGTACCTACGGGTAAGAACAAAAGAGCGGAACACACGTCCTTCCTATCGCTCGGTCCACCTAAGGCAACACCACACTGGCAAGAGAGGGACAAACAGTGCTGCTCCTGAGGTACAGGGACCCTAACTGCCACTGCGCTCATAAAGCCAACCCACGGCGGGGGCGGCGTGGGGCTTGTAAACTGGGTCATCCTAACCGGAATCAGTCACACATCATGCTGAATTAAAAAATAACTTTAACATACATCATGTTCCTTAATTGTACCCAGAATTTTACCTAGTGCTCAGGGAAATACCAACCCAGCTCGGCACTAGAGAAGAAGCTAGCTGTCCTGGACTTCCAATGAGCTACCTTCCTAAGTCACTTTCTGAAGTCAAATCCAGGCCTGGGGCAGCAATCTAAATGTTCAGGACACCTCCACAGGGAGAGCTTCTACCACAGAGGGTTGAGGGGGTCACAGCAGAGGGGAGAACCTGGCAAAGGAGGCATCGATTGAGTGCTACAGAGCCGAGGTTTTAGTGTCAGTGCATCTGTGGGAGCAGTGAGCGAACAGAATGTCTGCCATACCTGTGATGGTCATCAGAAGTGCATTGATGGACTTATTGTTTGGAGAGCCTGTGAGAGAAGAGACACATGGCACAGTGACTTGTGCAGGCACAGCAGTGGCATGTGCCTCCTTCAGTGCACAGCGGCTGCATCCCTGACACCTCACAATCCCTCTGGAGACAACAAAGACAGCCGACTCTCACCGCCCCTTCCAGCTTTTGTCCTGTCTGCCTCTGGCTGCTGCTCAAGCTAATGAGATGTCTAAAAGCCAGAGAAGACTCTACCATCTTTAGAACACGCGCGTGTGCACGTACACCCCCCCCACCCACACCCACACACACCCACACACACACCCACACCCCCCCCACACACACACACCCGGCCTACTAATTACCATCTTCCCGCTTTTGAAACCTTGTCCCCTTTTATGGTTTTATTGGCTCTAATGCTGTCCCACTGGAGCCGCCCCTCAAACAAAGCAATACACTCCCAAGCAAGCTTTTAAACAGACCCACAAAGCAGGAGAGATGCCAGTTTCCTTCCCACACAAATAAAACCATGTGATGACAGTTCCCAGGCACTGAGAGCTAATCACGGCTCTTCCCATGGCTGACCACTGACTCTGAGCGAGTGCCTACCTTCAAGTAATCAATAATCAAGGCAACTGCAAAGGGATACTCACGACTATACCCAACAAGGGACCCCACTGCCAGGAACAGGCTGAGGGCTAGCACAGGTGCTCTCTTCTGCAGCACATCGGAGATGAAGCCTTGCAGAGTCCCACCTTCAAGCACAAAGAGCACACGTAGGTGGAAAGGCGCCGTGGCTGGGCACAGCTATCTGAGGTACGCTCCTCAGGGGCCAAAGGCACAGCTGGCTCTCTCATGTCTCCCCTCCCCGCAGTGATGGCCCATGGACAGGACACCACAAATCAAGCATCAAAGTAAGAAAAGAGAAAACCTTCAGAACCATTATTATCCGTATATACTATTTTCCCCACCAAATAATGAGTGAGCGATCCCTGGACTTTCTTCACTCTAACTTAAAGCATGATGAACTGACTAAGTGAACCTTACTGCCAGCACCCTGGAGACTGGAGCAGGAAGACCATAAACCACAAAGCAGCTCAGGCTGCCTAGTGTGGGCTTGGCCTCAACAACACCAAGTTTAAGGAAGACGCCTCACACGCTATCAACAGAGCCTCTGGGCTGCAGCTTTCCTTCTGCACCGAGGTACCTTTAATTTCGGAGGACACAGAATATGGCAGGTCTCGGGCTGTCTATATCACCTTAGGCTCTGGACCTGAGGCTACCAATGGCCGAATTCAGATACGAGGCCAGTGTGCCACCTAAGGGCCTACTGTGCCGGTCATGCTCTCAGGGTAGCTTGGTCTTACTGTATCTCTGTATCACGGACACAGAGGTGTTAAGGTGGGGCCCCAGTGTGCAATCCATGGGCCTTATTTAACAGTTTATTATTTCCTTTTTGCATTTCTGCCTACACCACAAAGACCCTTGTAAAATCTGTTGTGGAACTAGGGTTATTTATTTGCTAGCATGCACAAAGTCCAGGGTTCAATCCGCAGCCTGGAAAATAAAACAAATCCTCCATACACAGCAAGGCAATTGCGAACACAGACATACACAAGAAAGGAAAGGAAAATCCCTGCTCTTCCTCCCTCTGATATCTGACAATCTACCCAGAAAGGTGCTGTGTTTGCTTCCTTGGCCAGAGACACGGGGGACAGTGGGAAGAAGCCGGAGCGAACATATTCCCACTCCACCTTGAAGCTCTCACAAAATCAGCTTCAAAGCCAAGCCACCCCTGAAAGCATACAAAGGGGCTGCATTTAAAGGGATTCCCGAGCGGTCCCAAGACAAAAGGACTGATCCATCAACCAAAGACTAAGAAAAGACAGCCTATGAATCGCAGCCGTCTCGGGCTGCCTCTCCTCTCTATGGGCTTTTTGTTCTCACACAAGTCTGCATGTTTACTGGTCGGGTGGGTTGGGAGAGACGGCTGTGGAGCAAGCAGTAAAACTTCAAATGAAGCAAGGTTCCTGCCTATGTGGAAGGAGATGCGCACGTGCGTACCTACAATGCCTCCGACATCGTACCAAATGGACAGCTTGTCGGCTTCGGCTTCCTTCCACCCGAAGTTGTTGCTCAGATAAAAGGGCAGCCAGAAGAAGAAGGAGTAATTCACCAGTTTCAGGCAGGCATAGGCCAGTGAGTACTGCAAGAAAAACACAGCTATCAACGAGCAGCAAACGGCACAGCATGACTTCCCTGACTTTACCTGGGAGCCCTCTTCTCTTGACTCTCACTGGCTTCTAAAACAAACAAACAAAGAACAACAACAAAAAACGCGTGCAGCTTTTTCTTAGCTATCTCCAGTGTCTTCTCCTATCACTCCTCTGGTAAAGCAAGCCAGTGTCTGGAGCCCAGGAGCAGTGCACACTGTACCCACGTTTCTTTATTCAGACAAAAGGTCCATGGTATCCGTGCTGCCAACCCGCATCAGCCACGGACGGATCAGCCCAGCTAACATCTCGGCTCACACTGCAGGCAGCCAGACTTCCTTGGTTCTTTCCCTACACAGTTAATGCTGGACACTACGGAGAGCAAAGCGGCCCAGTCACACACAGAAAGAGAGCCACCTGAGGACCGTTTTCATATTAGAGCTCCCCAAAAGCCCTACATCCCACAAAGGAGTGCATCTCTGGTGGGCCAAAAAGGAAGGGATGTGGTCATGACTGGCCTCCTGGCTCTCTTTTGAAGGAGAGCGGCCTTAAGTGGGTGATGGCAGAGACTCCTGCGTCCAACACATTATTACCAGGAAACCCTGACTATTAGCATCAAAGGGAAGGCGGAGGCAGAGGGCTGACTTCAAAGGGTGTCTGGCTTGTACACACTCCTGCCCCTGAGCGCCAGCTATTCCCCAGGTGCCACTTGTTCTAAAAGAGCTTCTAGCAGGGCAGCAGCCACCCGTAGAGAGCCAAATCCCAACCAGCAGAGCTCACTGCCCACAGGCTGCTACAAAGACAAAGGCACGGGTTAACTAGACTTCCTTTCCACCCCGCCCAAGCTGGAGAACAATGGCTTAGGAAGTACAAAGGAACCAGCAAAAGAGCTTCTTGTTTGGTCACAGCAAACCCAAGTTCTGTCTCAACCCAAGCAACTACCATCAAAATGTTTTAATAACTGAAAGACAGGATCTTCCTGAGTACAGGCCCACAAGAACCAGAGTCGTCCTAATGCTAACCACCGTCCCTGGAGTCGAGCATTTCAGGATGTCACACTTATATCTGACTGACACTTGACTGCCAGCTGGAAGGGTTAGTTTGCTGGGGTTTTTTTTTTTGTTGTTGTTTGTTTGTTTGTTTGTTTTGTAGAGAGGCAGGAGGCAGAAAAAAGCTGAGAGGAAGGCGGAGGCAGAGGATGGCCTACAGAGGGACTCTAGTGGGGGCGGGGACAATGCATAAGCATCCTGAAAGCAAGGTGACAAAAAAAAAGCAAGGGGTCAACTACACCACGAGCAGAGCAGCCGGAGCTCTACACCCAGGCAAGATGGGTGTCCTGGCCACCCCACAGGAAGGGGAACTGAGTGGCAAGGATGGGTTGGGGGACTTAACCAGGTCTCACAGGAAGTTAGCGGGCAAGCTGGAAACACAACCTAGGCCTCTTAACTTGCACTCCAACGGTAGGGCACCCAAAACATCAAGACAGACGGACTGCAGCAGAAGGGGTTTGGCTCACACAGAGGTTTTCCTGACTGCAAAGGTTGTGGAAACACTGGAATGTGTTACCAAGAAATACTGAATAGGGGCTGGAGAGATGGCTCAGAGGTTAAGAGCATTGCCTGCTCTTCCAAAGGTCCTGAGTTCAATTCCCAGTCAACCACATGGTGGCTCACAACCATCTGTAATGGGGTCTGGTGCCCTCTTCAGGCCTGCGGTCATACACACAGACAGAATATTGTATACATAATAAATAAATAAATAATTTAAAGAAAAAAAAAAGAAATACTGAATATTCTGCCCTGGACAGGGCAACAGCCTGCTCCCTCGAATGAACAGAAGTCACAAACAAGGCAGAGAGTGAACCATTCAGAACCCCTCTAGGTCCGTGTAGATGCCACAGACTCAAAACACATTATTTAAAACCTTGTTATTTTGCCTCAGTAGTTACAAGCTAGGTCAGGGCAGCAGTTCATGGGCTACACCTGGCCACGTCCCTCTGCAGCTTCTATGTGCTACAGAGCCGAGTGATCGCACTAAGATTTTTCAGTTCCCCCAAGCTGCAAATATTTAGTCTCTGGGTTTTCTAGGCTATCAGGGAAACTGAGGGATGCGACACAATCATCTCAAAACAAAACATATCAGCACGACCCCTGGCCAGGAAGGAGCTAGGCGAGCCCTCACCGGTATGACTCCAGGAAGGCAGCAAGCCTGGTGAAAGCTTATCGCCGTCACTTGGGTGACAGCCCCATCCTCTTGGATTGAATAATTGGGCTCGTACTCGTCTTCATTTTCAGCACCATTAATGAGGGGCCTGTGTGAATCTTCTTCAGGGTTTTCTTCTGCCTCGATACTTGGAAGACCTAGGACAGCAAAAACAGCGGCCATTTACAGAGCACCACCCGTGTGCCTGTCCACTGTGTGCCTGCCCACCGTGTGCCTGCCCATGTGCAAGGCTTCACACTCATCACCACTTGGGGGCTGAGGCTGTTCTTATTTTCCTCGTGTTGAAGACCTAACTAGGGTCCAGACACCAAGGAAATTAAAGCCAATGAAGGTTCCAGAGTCTGTTGGCTCAAAAATCAGAAGAGCTGCACACCCCTGTTCCTATGGCTTCACTTGTACACAGTCCACATTTAACCATAAAAAAATATCAAACTGGCTGGGCGATGGTGGCACACGCCTTTAATCCCAGCACTTGGGGGGGGGGGGGGGGAGGGTGGCAGAGACAAGTGGAGCTCTGTGAGTTCGAGACCAGTCTGGTCTACAGAGCTAGTTCCAGGACATCTAGGGCAGTTACACAGAGAAACCCTATCTTGAAAAACAAAAAACATCAAACTGAATCCTGAATCATCTTCCTAAAGGAAAAGAATTTAGTCTCAAGATATGACATTCTTAGCCAGTATCTCAATTACACAAACCGTCTACAAATGTTCGGATCTTCCTGCACTCAAATGTGAGCCTCACTCCCCTCAAACACATGCAGTGGTGATAGACTGGCTGTAACTGGACGGGATGCACAGGGCAAAACTGCTCCTAAGTGCCCTGAGAGGAGTGTGCAGCTTTCTTCCGGGAATCCCAGTTCCTGTCCTTGGACCTCCCTTGGCTCACAATAGTAAGATATTTTGAATGGAAGAGATGGCTTCTCCTCACCAATTTCTTCTGGTGACACCAGTAGTCCAAAGAAGATGACAATTCCACCAGCAAACTGCACAGATGCAGTCACCAGAAAGGCGTACTGGAGGAGAGAAGAGACAGCTGAGGTGAGTCTTATTCAGAGGTGGTCATCATAGCTGTGTTCATTACAGACACACGAGGGGAAGTTGGGAGGACTTCAGAACCCAGGGTTTCCAGGCTAGGCACTGCGCCAAGTGTCCTGACATGTGAGTCCCCACTGCATTTTCCCAAGGACATGGCGAGGCTCACAGAGGATCATTAGGGTCCCCTGGATACCAAGTGGCACTATTACAATTGAAAAGTCAGGATTAGCCCCCAAAATCTCATTCTTTTTGTCATTCAAACTCCTACGGAGACACAGTATCTGCCCTTGAAGACATGTCACCCAGTTGAGGGGATTAAGCAATACACTACAGTCTGAATAGGTAGCATGCAGCTAAATAAACAAGACCTAGCCCTAGCAGAAACCTACAGGATTCAAAAGGAAGAAGAGCTGGAAGGAGGCTGACGCAGCTCGATGATGTTGAAGGGCATGGTGGGAAATTATCCTCCTGGGCACAGCAGCAGAGGCGCTGGCAGCCTGGGGATGAGATGGGCGCTCCCTGAATGCCTTAGGGGAGGGCTTCTGCCTGGGACCAGGGGGAAGAAAACCGCCACAGGAGGTGGAGGTGAGCCTGGAAGACTCAGTGGCCAGTCTGTAGGAGCTGCCTTATCAATACAGACAATGAGGCAGAGTTTTTAAACAAGGAACAACAAAATCAAAGCCGCCATTTCCAGAAGCCAGATCCTGGAGCAGCACAGGGGTGAGTGAAATTCACACTTGAACAATTAGTACAAGTCAAGTGTGACAGATGGGAAAACGTCTGGGGGGGGAAGGGGACTGTGATAGATGATGGGCTTCTACCTGGACCAGAACAGCTCTCTCTGAGAGAGCAACTTCCTTTTAATTACTTAGGTTTCTAACCAGGCAACCTATTCAAGAAAATAAGCATTAAGAGATGGAGTAAATCCTTTCTGCCCGATCCCTTCCCAACCCATCCAACTCTCAATTATCCAAACATATAAGCACTGCTGTATAATTTTTGTTCTGCAGGGACCATTGGGAAACATACAAGCTAATACAAGCATCTCCATCCCGCCTTTCTCCAAAGTGGCGTCTCAGGGCACACTGCCTGGCCTGCTTGCTGTCTGAGATCTTCCCAGTGTCTGGATCTCCTGGTCCTGAGTCGCAGCTACACGGCATCCTCCAACAGGTAGGCTGGAGTTTAACTACCTCTCTGTCGGCTGACTTTTAACATCAGCCTTCGCTGTTACAACCTGTGCTGAGATAACTGCAGATTACACTGACTGTTAACGTGTAAGCACATTCGCTGGTGCCGCTACTTCCCAGGGGTGGAACAGCTCGGTCAGAGCAGCTGTAATCTGACAGACAATGCCAACAACTGCCATGACCATTGCTTCACAACCTCAAGAGCACAACAGGTCACTGGCCTGCATTTTACCAAGCGAGTAAGCACACAGTATAGTCTTTCTGTTGTTCCCTTATTCATTTACTTATTTTTCTATAAAAATAACTTACTGGTTTTAAAAAAAAACCCAAAATGTACTTCTATGACTTTCAGACAATCCGCATCCTTCTGATTCCTCATTCACACGTAGATACTTGGCAGGCAGAGCACGCACTGCCCAGCTCTCCACACACCAGCACTGTAACAGACAGCCTCTTGCTCTGTGGCTCTAGGGACCATTTTCCAGGGGTTCACCTCGAGCATCACTCCGGCTCCTAGGCCTATCTGGGATGGATGCCTAGGGTTTCTTGACCATTAGATTCCTCAGGAACTCAAAGCAGTTAAAACAATCCAAACAACTGGCAGCATCTCATGATGATGCTCCCTCTGACTCAGGGTCAGAAAGAACAAGATCTGTTTTTACTCCTCTTTCTATAAGCACAGGCTTACTTCGATTTGAGCCAGCTGGGGATCCACTACTCCACCCCACTCAGACTCTGCCAAATGTTCAGCAGACTGAACATGCCTACCTCAAAGATTACCTCCCATCTGGATGGACTTTGTTGGCTGTGTACCCTGTAGATAGAAGGTTCCCTCAGAGGCCCCTCCATACCCACAATGGACCACTGAGCATTAGTGTTTACCACACACCCCAAGGCCCCTGCAAACCAAGTCAGCTTCCTTCTATCAATAACAGCACACATGGCCCCTTCTTGCCAGGCACGGCGGTGCACGCCTATAATCACAGCACTTGGGCAGAGAAGGGAAGAGGAAAAGAAGTTCAAGGTCACCCTGGGTTAGATAGCAAGAACGAGTGTACACACACAAACGGTGAAAGAAATACCCACCTCATAACCATACTGCAGAACAGATGAAGCCAGGCATGCTCCCAAAATATTGCCCACTGAAGCACAGGCACTCCAGAGGCCAAAGACAACGCCTCGGCTAAGGAGAACAAAGACCAAAGGCAATGTGTCAGAGGGATTCTGTGTGCATGTCAAAATAAAAATGGCTCAAACAGTAAAGATGTACATTACGAAGAATTAACGTTCTATTTAAATCTTTGAAAAATATGCCAGAATGATAAAACCAGATTCTTCTGAGATTTCATGATGCTAGATTTTCATTTAGATGCTAAATGTTGAACTCTTGAGTCGGAGCACTTGCAGAGCAATAGCAAAATCTTGAATTCCTTGTACAGAAAGAACTAAAGAAGCCAGGGATGGTGGCTAACGCCTCTAATCCCCCTGCATTTGGAAGGCTAGGGTAGGACGGCAGCAGGTTCAAGGCTCCCATGTCACATGGCAAGACACTGCCTCAAGAAAAAACAAAAAAAAAAGATGAAAAGCTCCAATACTATAAAAATACTGAAACCCATCAAGGGGTCATGGAAGGGGCAAGTAAGCAAGCCAGGACCTAGGCGCAGGAGAAGAATCTGGCCTGTGACCCCCAGATCAGTGGACTTCGTGGATTACTGCTAAGGTTTCCACGGAGTCAGAGTCTAAAGCAACACTGGTCCGACTCCTCTCATTACAGTGCTTCTTCACTACCAGTCTGCCAGGCACCGGAGAGGCCAGAGCAAGAGGGTTACAAGTTCAAAACCAGCCTGGGTTCTACAGTACGACTCCGCCCCAAAGGCTCCTCCCATCTGCATGGGTGTGAACCCTGGAGATGGCAGGTCCCTTCAGAGGCCCCTCCACGCCCGTGATGGACCATGGGCAGCGGGGCAGCCGAGGCACACACCCACTTTCCGCTCGGTGCTCACACTTTTACCATCTTTCCTCTTCTTGCATTACATTCTTGGGACTTCCACGCTGGACTGCAACTTGAGCGATTAGAATTCGTTACACAGTCCAAGGCCCCTGCAAACCAAGTTAGCTTCCTTCTGTCAGTAACATCACACGCTGTGGTCCAGAAAGCACGAAGCCTTCTTGCCAGGCATGGTGGTGCACGCCTATAATCACAGTGCTCAGGAAGCAGAGAGGTAGATCTCTGCGGGTTTGAGGTCAGCCAGGGTTACACAGAGACCAGAAATTTTAAGCCGAGTGTGGGAGCACACACATGGGAGGCAGAGCAGATGGATCTCTGAGTCTGAAGCCAGTCTGGTCTGTACTAGTCAGGGCAACCAGTGAGACTCTAGCTCAAAAAGAGAAAAAGAAAAAAGGGCTGGGGAATAACACTCTATGGTAGAGCACTTGCCTAGTATTCATGAAGTCCTGTGCATCTCTAATTCCACCAAAAATTCTTTTCATTCATTATTTTTTTCTTTCTTTCATCCTTTCTTTTTTTGTTTTTTTTTTTTTTGTTTTGTTTTTGTTTTTGTTTTGAGACAGGGTTTCTCTATAGCTTTGGGGCCTGTCCTGGAACTTGCTCTGTAGATCAGGTTGGTCTCGAACTCACAGAGATCCACCTGCCTCTGCCTCCTGAGTGCTGGGGTTAAAGGCGTGCACCATCACTGCCCGGCTTCATTGATTTTTGAAAACAAACAAAAAACCCAAAATATAAAAAGTAAACACCTTTCCAATGCAATCCCGGTTTCCTACGTGTAAGAGCAATCATGCAAAGAAAGCAGACAGGAGGTGAGCATGCTCTGGCAACACATACACTGATCCAGGGAAAATGACTAAACTCCCAAGTCATTGATGCTTCTGAAACAGGAGCATCAGCAACAGTGATAAACCACACGGCAAGTCTGGTTCACTTGAGTTATTTCCCATCCTATGCACTCAGCATGTCTTCTTTGGGTAGACATGGAGGATTCATCAGCAGGCACCTCCCTTTCTTCTGCAGTCTGCACCACACATACCAAGTCCAACAAACATACCGTAAGCCCCAAATCATGGCGACATCTGAATGAGAGCACTCCCCCTTTTGGTGGCCTTAGGCCCATCACACAGATAACTCTCTTTCTATACTGGCAGCATCTTCTACACGCTACACAATGCTCTGTAGCTGGGCTATGTCCCTGACTTTCATGGCTACTTCTGGGCTGTTTCCTTATTGTTAATGCAATGATAAGGAAACCACAGTCTCAAATATGGCAAAGGGAGCTAAACTCAAAGGAACACGCATAATGGATGGTATTCGGGTGGAACCATGACAGTTTCTAGGGAGAGAGGCTAAGAAGAACGAACTGGGAAATGCAGCCACAGGAATACGCCTCTCTGGTGTCTACAGACCACCACTCTCATGGACCTTCTCTGTCTAAAACAGAGAGGATGAGGAGTGCTCTACAGCCCTGAGCCGAGGTAACAGTCTGACCAGACTCAGTGATCCACTCAGAGAAGGAAGCAGCATACCCAGCTTTCCCGAACCAGTTGCCCATCACGGCCACCACACAGGGCCAGCCAGTGGACTGCAGCAGGCCGTTCACTATCCACAGGCCACAGTAGAGCCACTTGTTGTAGAAGCGCAGCCATTCCGTAAGAGTGCCGAAGACAAACTCCTTCGAGAAAAGGAAAGAGAAGGGGACATGCAGCATCACACGGGCGCTTCCAATAAACCCAACCACTTTTCAGGATACACAAAAACTACAGCCGTGGGATGGGGAAATGGCTCAGTGGGTAACTATGCTTGCTATGAGGGCATGAAGACCCAAGTTCAAATCCTAGCACCTTTGTCAGAGCTTGAGTGTGGTCTTATGTACCCTGGCAACCCAGTGCTGTGTGGGATGCAGACAGAAGGATTGCTCACTAGACGTCAGCGAAGTTCCCACCAGTTCAGTGAGAGACCCTGCCTCAAGACAGTAAGGGAGAGAGTGAGAGAGCAAAAGCCACAATGTTCTCCACTGGCTTCTGTATGCATGCACCTGCACAAGCACACACACACACACACACACACACACCACTCCCTTCAACTTGCACCCTCCATTCTAGAAGCAGAGGTTTCCTTTACCATCTATTCCCGCATCCCCTCTGGGAACTGAAGCACTCCAGAGGACTGAAGCACTACATGAACCCAGGTGTGCACACTGGGTCAGAACAGAACCAGGTGCTGAGCTTCGGGACTGTCCCAGGTAAGCCCGCTATGGCTACGGGATTGTCCCAGGTGAGCCCGCTGTGGCTGCAGGACTGTCCCAGGTGAGCCAGCTGTGGCTGCAGGACTGTCCCAGGTGAGCCAGCTGTGGCTGCAGGACTGTCCCAGGTGAGCCAGCTGTGGCTGCGGGACTGTCCCAGGTGAGCCAGCTGTGGCTGCGGGACTGTCCCAGGTGAGCCAGCTGTGGCTAGGCAGTTACTAAGTTCAGGCACGTAAGCGAGCCCTGCCTATCATCTGCTGAATTATTCAGCAGTTTCCATCATGCGCAGGCATTCTGCAGTTGAAGTCTATTCTGAGAGGACTTGGCGTGGGTAAGTAGAATACTATAGATCTCAGTTGTACGTCTAGAATAAGCAAAACCACAAGGACAGGAAAATGGTCAATGGTTGCCAGCAGCTGTGGAAGAGGGAGAGGTAGTCATCCGATCACGCTTGTTTGTGGAAACAAGATTACAACCTAGAGGGTTTATATATACATCTGAATGTTTTTAAATATTAAAAAAGTAAGTATATAAGTGCAGCTCATTGGCTTATAAAAGTGTTTTGATATCTAAAACTTTAAGAAAAAAGGTTTTTTTTCAGTATGCAAATGGCAAACATTGAAAAACTAAAATAAATCAGAATCTAACTAAAGTCTAGGAGTTGATTCAAATCAGTAAGAACCCGTACTGACTGGCAGCCAGCAAGATGACTGATTCAGATGCTGCCCTGCACAGCACCTCACCGTTAGGTGCCATTCGTACACACACACACACACACACACACACACACACACACGACCCTCGCTGAACCGTGCGAGAAGGGGATCTGCACAGCACATCCCCTTGGCAAATGAGGAAGGGGAAACACTGGAGAAAGAGGAGGCAAGCTGAGCTATCTCAGGTTAGGGTCTGGGGGCTTACCCTGGAAAGCAAAACTGAAGCCTAAGCACAGGTGAAGAGGGAAAAACGCGAGCAAGAGCCCAGAAGAGGCCATGAGTGATTCCTGCCAGAGCAGGACCTCAGAGAGAGGTGCAGAGACAGGGGTGTCAACTGGCCATGACTGAGGGCCGTCTGAGGCAAGAAGATGGAGAATAAAAGCATTGGGTAGCAAACAGTGGCCAGGTTAGGGAATCAACAGTCAGGGCAGGCAAGCAAGCGTGATTGTCAGGCAACCTGAGACCAGGCTCCAGATAGCCCCAACACAGTGCTGTTTATTCAGACTATGGGAATCAAGGAAGAACGCCAGGGTTCTTGCTGTAAAAAGACCCGCCTACATGAAAGACACACAGGATGACAGACAGCACGAAGACTAGTCTCATTCCTCCACGCTAGATGCAGAGGAAAGGGTTAGCTATGATCTAGACCATCTGATCAAAATAGCAGTAGCTGTGTGTTTTTAAATTTTATTCATTACTCGTGCTTATGTTTATGATATGCAAGTATGAGTTGGGGTACACACATGCCAGAGTGCACTCGTGGAGGTCAGAGGGCAACTTTTCAGCGTGCCTCTCCATCCACTGTGGGATCAGAGGATTGAACTCAGGTCATCAGATTTGCTCAGCAAGCACTTCTAACCTGTAAGCCGTCTGAACAGCCCAGTAATAACCACTATCACCATAAGAATCTTTCAACTTACCACAAATGCAGAAGAGCACATGCCAAAAGACAGCACCCATCGCAAATTCAGCCGGTCCCCAATGACGCCACTGATGAAGAGGCCCTAAAGAGAAAGCAGTTCATCGATGACTCTACATAGTAACAGTCTAAACTGGAAGCACATGTTACAAACGGGGCAAACTAAAGAAAGGTAACTGGGACCTCGTTCACACCTCTACCCTAACTGTCTATGGATGGCAGAACCTCAGCAAACACTACACTGCAAACGTTCTGCAGGAAAAAACAGAACAAGCCCCCAGGTATGTTCCATTTTCTGGGATGAACTAGATTAAACAGTGGTCCTGGGGCTTCCTGCAGGATTCTCTGAACCATTCGCACTTTGGGTTAAGAAGAGTTCCCATGCCGGACGGTCGTGGCGCACGCCTTTAATCCCAGCACTTGGGAGGCAGAGGCAGGCGGATCTCTGTGAGTTCGAGGCCAGCCTGATCTACAGAGCGAGTTCCAGGACAGGCTCCAAAGGTACAGAGAAACCCTGTCTCGAAAAACAAAAACAAACAGACAAAAACAGAAGTGTTCCCACACGTGCACAGTCTGGCTGGGATCCTGTAAGGCACAGGACAGAAGTTATGCTGCACCCAGCTACATGTTCACAAAGCAAGGAGGAGGATGGGAAGGCTAGGAGGGCGATGGCCAACAAAAGGCACAAGTGGCTACTTCCCTCTCCTCCCAGTGCCCAGCAGGAACTAAATACCTTAAGGCAACACACCTTAGGTTTCCGCCACAAAAGTCTAAAATGTGTCACTGTCTTGACTTCAAACATAAATGGACACGGGACCCACTAATTCTGATAAACCGAATGTCTTAATAACACAGAATCCTTAGAGGACAAAACATGGCAAAGAGAGCTCGTCCTTGCACACTGGAGGCACAGCAGTAGACTCCGCTCTACAAAGGCCACAGGAGGCCTCGTGGACCTGTGAGGAAGAGGGCTATGAAAAACTCTCAGCTCTCTTTCAGATGAGGGGACCAACTGGTTCCATACTGCTCCAGAAAGCACCATGCCTGGAGGCCACAGAAGGAAAGGCAGATCAACAGAAAGAACCAATTTGGGGCTAGAAAGATGGCTCGGTGGTTAGGAGCACTGGTTGCTCTTCCAGGGTTTCACTCCCAGAACTCACATGGTGGATCAAAACTGTCTGTACACCTGGTTTCAAGGAATCTGATGCCCTGTTTTGCCTCTACAGACGTCAAGCATATATGTGGTGTACAGACATACATGCAGGCAAAATGTTCATACACATGAATAAAGACACATAAAAAAAAATTTTCAGACAGTCAATGGTGGCACACACGTTTAATCTCAGCACTCAGGAAGCAGAGGCAGGTGGAACTCTTTGAGTTCAAAGCCACTCTGTAGAGAGTGACTTCCAGGACAGCCAGGGCTACACAGTCAGGGCTGTCTTAAAAAACAAAATGAAACAAAAAGTTAAGTAATTATTTAAAAAACAAAAACAAACAGAAAAAAAAAACCTCCAAAATTTTAAAACTTACCACAGCATAGGAGAACAAAAAAACAGTATCTAGTGTTCCAAGGAAAAGAGTGGCTTCCTCTGTGCTGGGGAACAAATGGTTGCTGCTCCAGATCTGCAGAAACACAAGACCAGAACAAGTCACTCTGTGCGAGCCACCCGCGTCCACCTCCACCCCACACAAGCCTGGAGGTGAGAGCGGCGAGTGACCTCTGGCAAGGAAACAGTCACACGTGTGCACACGTGGAAAGGGGCACACACCATCAGAGCCCCCGTGTGAAAAGCTACACACTTCCAAAGTCCAGCTCTGGCAAGGACCCACTGCTACTTCTAGCGCATTGAGGATGCCCCTTAGTAACCCTTTCTCTTCAGTCAAACCGCTGAGACGCTGGTGACCAAGTCATTTCAGGAATAAGACTAGGCTGTGTGTCCAAACGCAAGCATTTAGAAGAAATAAATTCTGACTGAATTAACTATGCAAGACTTAAAAACCGCATAAATTAAAAATAATTCAGGAAAGCCATGTTTTATATACTTTAAAAAAAACTCCTTGGGGCTGGAGAAATGGTTCAGAGGTTAAGAGCAGATTCTATTCCCAGCACCCACATGGTGGCACACAACCACTCAAAAATCCAGTCCCCGAGAACCTGACGCCCTCTTCTGGCCTCAGCTGGAAACAGGCACACACGTGCACACGTGCAAGCATAACACTCAAACACATAAATTTTTTTTATTTAATAAAAAAAATAGAACAAAAACCGCTTCCCAGATCAGCCGCTGCTGGAGCTGGAACTGCAGGAAGACCGGACTCCAAATGAAGGCCGGAGCGTTTCGGGCAGGACACAGCTCTGCTGCTTAAGGTTAGACTGCGCACTTGAAAATACTAGAGAAACTTTATTGTTGGCGGTATTATTTTTTAAGATTATTTTTGGAGGGGCTGGAGAGATGGCTCAGAGGTTAAGAGCACGGACTACTCTTCTAAAGGTCCTGAGTTCAATTCCCAGCAACCACATGGTGGCTCACAACCATCTGTAATGAGATCTGGTGCTCTCTTCTGGCCTGCAAGCATACAGGGAAGGAATGTTGTATACATAATAAATAAATAAATCTTTAAAAAAAAAGATTATTTTTGGAGTCAGCAAGGCACATCACAGGTATAATCCAGACCACCTGAGTTCAACGGTGGAAGGAGAAAGCGGACTCCGGACGCTGTCCTCTATATACGTTCTGTGGCATGCAGATGCCCACGATATACACACAATAAATAAATATAATTTAAAAAAAATAAATATTGGAGGTCGGAGAGATGGCTCAGAGGTTAAGAGCACTGGCTGCTCTTCCAGAGGTCCTGAGTTCAATTCCCAGCAACCACATGGTGGCTCACAACCATCTATGAGATCTGGTGCCCTCTTCTGGTGGGCAGGCATACATGCAGACAGAACATTGTGTACATAATAAATTAATTTAAAATAAATAAATAAATAAATATTTATTTTTAGCTCTGCCTTACTGTGGGGTGTGGCATGCACATGCTTGCACGTAAGTGCAGGTTCCCCGGACACCAGAGGCATCGGAGTCCCTGGAAATGAAATTCCCAGTGAGCTGCTTGGCATGGGTGATGAGACCCCAGCTGGGGTCCTCTGCAGGGACAAGTGCTCCTAACTGCTGAGCATTCATCTTTCCAGACCAAAATTACTGAACTTTTTTTTTTTTTTTTTTTGGTTTTCGAGACAGGGTTTCTCTGTAGCTTTGAAGCCAGTCCTGGAACTAGCTCTTGTAGACCAGGCTGGCCTGGAACTCACAGAGATCCACCTGCCTCTGCCTCCCAAGTGCTAGGATTAAAGGCGTGCGCCACCACCGCCAGGCGAATCTTTTTTTTTATTAATTTTTTTTTTATTTTATTTTATGGGCATTGGTGTTTTGCCATGGGTATCGGATCCCTTGGAAGTGGAGTTACGGACCATTGTGAGCTGCCATGTGGGTGCTGGGAATTAAATCCAGGTCCTCTGGAAGAGCAGTCAGTGCTCTCAACCACCCAAAATATTGTAATTTAACAGAAGGTAAAATCCTGGGGGCTGGTGGTATAACTCAGGAAAAAAGATGGATTTAAATTAGTTTCCCAGTTTCTGCCTTGGGTCAGAGTGTGGGCATCAACAGGAGGGGCCTGTAAAGAAACTCAGAGCTCTACGTGGCACGCCAGAGCCTGACTTCTGTGGAGCCCATCAGTCAATCCAGACTGCAAAATCAGCAGTTCTGCAGAAAAAGAATAGCACCACCTGCTGGGACATCAATTAGAGTCAAATAAATACCTAATGGGCTGGGGGTGAAGCCCAGTAGTGGGGCACTTGCTTAGTGCAGATGAGATCCTGGATTCGATCTGTACCACCAGGACGGATGGATTAAGCAGCAAGCAGGCAAAAGAGTCAACACTGTCCCATAAGAGCTAACAATGTGAGTGGTCACCACCATGAAGAGTCAACCAGGCCCCAGGCGGCTCTTAGTGAAGCCTGCTCACAAGGCTGACCCCTAAACATCAGATTACCCTAACCAGACTAGGGAGGACTTCCACCATTCCCCAGAAAGCACCCACTCTCTGCACCCAGCAATCCTGAACCCTGCTTTCCCAAGACTCTGGAATTTCAGTGTGCTACACAGAGGACGCCTATGTGACCAGCCCCAATAAAAACCCTGGTAGACAGCAACTCACGGCTCTTGTTAAAAACTAGAAAACTAGAAACACTCTGCGTGGTTTCCTGCCAGCTTCACACTGGGCACTTTTCCGTTTGCTAATTTCACTTCCCGTCATTTCCCTGCAGTAAACCCCAGTACTGAGTGCTCTACTCCGCCACCAACCCATCAACCTGGGGTGGTCTAGGGGCCGGCAACCCAGAGTCTCCAAATACAAATCCCAGATTTCTGGATACTGAGCAGAGTGAAGCTGAGCCCCGCACTGAGAGCTCAAGTGTCACCGAACTACAGCTGGAGGAGCCAAAGATGTTTTGCCTAAAAAAAGAAATGAGGGACTCACAAGGACTTCAATCTCTAGGACCCACATGGTGGAAGGAAAGAACAAACACTTGAAAGAACACTCAAAACATACAAATAAATAAAATTCATTCTTTTTCTAAAAAAAGAAAAAGGTATTTATCTCATCCCAAAGTGAATGGCAAAATTCAGGCAGAAAATGGGTGAGGAGGGGCTGGAGAGATGGTTCACCAGTTAAGAGTACTTGCCAGGCGGTGGTGGCACACACCTTTAGTCCCAGCACTTGGGAAGCAGAGGCAAGTGGATCTCTGTGAGTTCGAGGCCAGCCTGGTCTACAAGAGCTAGTTCCAGGACAGGCTCCAAAGCTACAGAGAAACCCTGTCTCGAAAAACCAAAAAAAAAAAAAAAAAAAAAAGAATTAATTTTAAAAAAAAGTGGCCAGCCAGCTGGATCACCTTTAATACTAGCACTTGGGAGGCAGGGGCAGACAGTGTGTTCCTGGCCAGCCTGGTCTTCAGAGTGAGTCCTAAGCCAGCCAGGACTAACTACATAAGGACCTTGTCTCAAAAAATTAAAAAAAAAAAATTTTTAAAAAAAGGAAGAAGAGGAGAGAGAGGAAGGAGAGGAGAGGAAAGAAGAGAGGAGGGAAAGGGGAAAGGTGCAAGACTAGAATAAAGACTAAAAAATGAAAAATAAATAAATAAATCAAAGGGAGAAATGCACACAGCACTTGCAAAACTCAATGACCAGAGCTATGTGGACTCCCAACAGGGAGAAATGCGGTGCTGGGCTAGGTACCTGGGCTGAATCTGAAGGTTCTAAACTTACAACAGTCTGGAGCTCAAACCCTAGGACACAGTAAGTTGTTTCAAAGTCCTGATCAGATGATGTGAAAAGAACTTAGGAATCGCTTAAGAATGGGCATAGGGGGGAGTCCTTCTTAGCTCCACCCCAGCACTCCGCGTACCTCTGCAGGCAGGTCAACAGATGTATTAAAAGCACTTGGGGTCCACTGCTTGGAAATACTGACTTTGACGTTGCTAAATGTTTTTCTTGACGCGTGGAGCAACGAATAGCTGCAAAACACAGAGAGAAAACAGAACTGAATGAGAAGCAAAGAAAACAGCGCTCAACAAAAACCAAAGGTGCACATTTGTTTTATTCAAGTTTGGAAGCTTTACAAAGAAAACTGCAAAAGCTGCCAATGAAGGCAGGCTCTGCTGGGGCTGGAGAGAGGGTTCCATAGGCAAGAGCATTGGTTGTTCTTCCAGAGGACGCAGATTCAATTCCCAGCACCCACATGGCAGCTCAGAACTGTATGTAACTCCAGTTCCAGGGGATCCAATTCCTTGTACAGACACACATGCAGGCAAAATACCAATGTCACAAAATAACGTGTAGTGTTTTCAATAGAGATTAATAGACTGGTGGGATGACTCAGTGGCTAAAGGGCGCTGGCTCCAAGCCTAACAGCCTAAATTCAATCCCTAGGGCACACGTGGTGAAAGGTGAGAACGGGTTCCAAGACCTTGTCCTCTGACCTCCACTCTCACGCCTTGGCAGAGGGCACCCGCGATGATTAAATGTTACTAAAAATGTCACTTAGGACTATAGAACCATAAACACAGACAACTCCTCCAGTCATGCGGACTAGTTCAGAGCTGCTAAGCCTCAGGTATCACAGGAGTTACCCAAATTCCTGACAACATCCCTCTCATCTTTGCTGCTCTCAAGAGGCTCCATACATCTCCTGAACACACACATCTTTGTTTATAAGCTCCAGGTTTCAACAGAGAGCATCTGATGTCAGACTGGGGTTTCTCAACATCTGCAACATTGTATATCAACAAGTTCTCGGTCAAGTTGAACATTTGTAGCACACCTGGTCTCTGACACTAAATGAAAATAGTAAACCTCCATCAGGACAATCAAAATGTCACAAAACTGTCAAATAACCCCTAGAGAGCAAAACGACCTTGAGAACTACTATCCTAAAGTAATCTACAAAGTACAATGAGGATATCAGAATGCACATCTATAATACAAGCACAGAGGTAGTTGGATACACACACACACACAATCAGGCTAGCCTTGAAACCACAAATATGTACCTGGTCTCAATAAAAATAAAGGTGGAAATGAAGCTCAGGAGCTCAGCCTAGAATTACAATTACATGCAAGGACTGAATTCTATACATAAAGTTACAAAAAAATAATAATTAAGAGCCACAAAACAAAATGTGCTGCTCGGGGGTTAAGTACAGGCTAAGCACAAATAAAATGCTATGATTTCATTCCCATCACCACAGAAATTAATTAAAATAAAACTTTAAAATTGAATTATGTGAGCTGGAAGCTGGCTCAATAGATACAAACACTTGATGCTAGCTAGGTGGTGGTGGCACACACCTTCAATTCCAGCCCTCGGGAGGCAGAGGCAAGTGGATCACTGTGAGTTTGGGACCAGCCTGGTCTACACAGCTAGTTCCAGGACAGCCAGGGCTACACACAGAGAAACTCTGTCCCAAAAAAAAGAAAGAAAGAAAGAAAGAGGGAAGAAGAGACGGATGAAGGCAGGGAGGGAGGGAGGGAGGGAGGGAGGGAGGGAGGGAGGGAGGGAGGGAGGGAGGGAGGGAGGAAGGAAGGAAGGAAGGAAGGAAGGAAACTGAAAACTTGCTGCTGTTCTTGCAGAGGAGCCAGGTTTAGTTCTGGGCACCCACGTGATGGTTCACAACCCTTAATTGCTTTACTTCCAAGAGCTCCAACGCCCTCTTCCAGCCTCCACAGGCATTGCATGCATGTGGTACACTTACAGCATGTGGTGTACATGCAGACAAAACATTCATACGCATAAAGTTTTTAAAAATGTCAAATGTGGCCAGGTGAGGTGGCACATGCTTTTAATCCCAGCACTCAGGAGGCAGAGAACTCTGTGAGTTCAAGGTCAGCCTGATCTACATAGCAAGTTCCAGTACAACCAGAGCTACACAATGAGACCCTATCTCAAAAACTTTGAATTATGAGAATGTCATTAAATATTTAGGGAAAAAAAGCACAGCTGAACGCAAGAGGTATAGCTCAGTAACACAGAATGCACTCAGCAAGCTTGCAGCGATGAGTTCCGTGCCAAGCATCAAAACTGAAACAAATGAAGTTCAGACGGAAGCCCGTGTCAACCAGCATACTGGACTCTCTGATGCAGCACCGCTCATCAGAAGACAAGAGTCGGGAAGCCACTACCTGAAAAAAGTGAGCAGGAACACAGCAACATGGTGATGGCTGAAGCCGGTGAGTAGAGACCCCCTCTGCAGAAATCTTGGCCAGGCCATGCTCGTCTGCCTCCCTCTCCACCCCGACTTCAGTCTTCAGAGTGATCAATTACATCACTTCTTTCTGGAAAGACAAAGATACATTGTTGACATTTTTTTCAAGCAAAAAAAAAGACCAATTGGCACACGCCTCTAATGCCAGCACTTGGGAAGTTGAGGCAGAAGAATCAAGTTAGCTCAGGTCATCCTCAGCTACCAAGTGAGTCTGAAGTCAGCCTGGGCTACAGGAGACCTGTCACAAACACACACACACACACACACACACACACACGACAGAAAGACAGAGAATGATAACCCAATCTATCTGAAATAAATTTTGTGAAATCTGAATTAGTAGGTTTATGACCAGTCAATGAATAATCACAACTTCAACTCATAAGCTACCTGGTACCAGAAAACTGTATTGAAAATTATGTTTTGTAGTCACGGGCTAGTCCTGGAGTAGGAAAAGAAACCTCAACAAAAGAATATACCCAGTAGGGGCTGGAGAGATGGCTCAGAGGTTAAGAGCATTGCCTGCTTTTCCAAAGGTCCTGAGTTCAATTCCCAGCAACCACATGGTGGCTCACAACCATCTGTAATGGGGTCTGGTGCCCTCTTCTGGCCTGCAGGCAGACACACAAACAGAATATTGAATACGTAATAAATAAATAAATAAAATATTAAAAAAAAAAAAAAAAAAAGAATATACCCAGTAGAAGGAACAGCTGTGTAAATGGAGAAGAAAGCATTCATTTTTACAGAAAAAGCAAAGGAAGTAAACAGACAACTCAGAAGAACTTAGCTCTTAAAGGTAACAAAAGTTCCAATTAAGTCAAGCGGTGGTAGTGCACACCTTTAAACCCAGCACTCAGGAGGCAGAGGCAGGAGGATCTCTGTGAGTTTGAGGCCAGTCTGGTCTACAGAGCGAGTTCCAGGAAAGGCTTCAAAACTGCATAGAAAAACCCTGTCTAGAAAAACAAACCAACAAACAAAATCAAAAAAGTTCCAAGTAATATTAGATATGCTGATTAAAAAAAGGAGTCTGCACAGGGCTGAGGAGTCAGCTCAGTGTTGGGAGCATGGACTGCTCTTCCAGAGGACCTGAGCATCTATGTATCAGGCAGTTCACAATGTCTGTATCTCCAGCTCTAGGGGATCTGCTGCCTCTGGTCTCCATGGGAACCTGTGCACGTACACACATGCAGATACATATACCTATATATAATTTAAAATAATAAAAATAAACCTTAAAAAATCTAGAGAAGGGCTGAAGAGATGGCTCAGAGGTTAAGAGCGTTGCCTGTTCTTTCAAAGGTCCTGAGTTCAATTCCCAGCAACCACATGGTGGCCCACATCTGTAATGGGGTCTGGTGCCCTCTTCTGGCCTACAGGCATACACACAGACAGAATATTGTATACATAATAAATAAATAAATATTTTTTAAAAAATCTAAAGAAATGGTTTAGTAGTTAAAAGCACTGGCTGCTCTTCCACAGGACACCACAGGTTCAATTCCTAGCACTCCAGTTCCAAGAAATCTGACATCTTCTTTGGCCTCCTCAGGCACCAGGCACACATGTGGTGCACATACATACAAACATGTAAGAAAACAGACATACAAATAAAATAAAATCTGTTTGAATACATTAATACATACTTCCAGTTTAACTGGACATGGTGGCATTCATCTGTAATCTTAGTATTCAGAAGACTGAGGCAGAATCATCAAGACTAGCCCAGGATACACAGCAAGCCACTGATAAACCCATTCCTCCAAAAGAAAATTGTTTTAGCCCCAAATAAATAGAATGTAGCTAATTTCACTTTGAAACCATTCCTTCTGAAAAATGCTAACAAATTTATGAGCCAATAAGAAACTAAAAACTCTGACAAAATAAATAACCTGTCTATAATTCCAGAAGTTACAAAAACAGGAGCTATCGTGTGTTGATACCAAAACTACAGTTCTTAGTCTTGGTAGATTGCTTGCATGGAATTCAGGAAGTCCTGAGTTTGGTCCCTAGCACCATATAGACCAGGCATAATAATGTATGCCTGTAATACCAGCACTGGGGAGGTGGAGGCAGGAGCCTCAAGGTCGGGACTGGAGAGATGGCTCGGAGGTTAAGAGCACTGGATGCTCTCCAGAGGTCCTGAGTTCAGTTCCTGGCAACCTCATGGTGGCCCACAACCATCTGTAATGAGATCTAGTGCCCTCTTCTGGCAGGCAGGGATGCATGCAGACAGAACACTGTATGTGTAATAAATAAATCTTTAAGGAAGAAGAAGAAGCGGAGGAGGAGGAGGAGGAGCGGGGGGGGGGAGGAGGGGGGGAGGAGAAGGAGGAGGAGGAGGAAGAGGAGGAAGAAGAGGAAGAAGAGGAGGAGGAGGGCTGGAGAGATGGCTCAGAGGTTAAGAGCACGGGCTGTTCTTCCTGAGTTCAATTCCCAGCAACCACATGGTGACATACAACTATCTATAATGAGATCTGGTCCCTCTTCTGGTGTGCAGGCAGGCAGAACACTGTACACGTAATAAATAAATATTAAAAAAAAGAAGAAAAATGTAAAGTCATCCTTGGGATACAGTAAGTTCTAGACCTGCCTGGGAGTACCTAAGAGAAAAAAGAAGCAAAGAAAACAGTGCTTCTACCTGAACACATTCCACCTCAAAACACTGTTAAGAACATAAGATATGCCGGGCGGTGGTGGCGCACGCCTTTAAACCCAGCACTCGGGAGGCAGAGGCAGGCGGATCTCTGTGAGTTCGAGACCAGCCTGGTCTACAAGAGCTAGCTCCAGGACAGGCTCTAAAGCTGCAGAGAAACCCTGTCTCGAAAAACCAAAAAAAAAAAAAAAAAAAAAAGAACATAAGATATAAAAACGTAAAATGTAGTAATAGGAAAAGCTAGAGCCAACACGATGGCTCAGCTCAGTCAGTTAGAGCACATGCCGCCAAGCCTGATCATCTGAGTTGGAACTCCAAGACCCACACAGAGAGTAGAGAACCCTCCTTCAAGTCACCCTCTTACCCCGACACGTGTGCACCATCCCCCTCCCACACAGTGTGATGAATGAATCACTACATTAAAGCTCAACAAGTTGAGATTACTATTGCTTTAGCAGTAATAGTTGTATAATTCAGAGCCACATGGATACTTCTCTGTATGTATGTATGTATGTATGTATGTATGTATGTATATATGTATGTATGTATTTACTGAGCTATCTGAGACCATGTGGATTTTAATCACTTTATCCTAAGCCATAAAGATGAAACCGAGAAGTCTTAATAAGCATATGGGGAAAACAGTTTTAAACAGTCACCTGCTGTTGGCAGACTGCCACTTGAAATGAACACTATTATAGCATTTGGTCCTATGTAATTACAGTAATTAAAAAGAACGCCGTGCACATATATCCTCCGTAGTCCAGAGACAGCTTCCACTCAGATGTGAGCTCGGGGCCCTTGAACACAGGGGGTCTCTGCCAAGTCTGGATTTCAGCACATTTTGCTTTCACCACGTCAACACCGTGAACACACACTGGGTATGGCTACTGTCTTTCAAATCTAGCCAGTTCTGCTACAATTAATAAAGCTCAATTTATTTCTTTATTTTATTTAAGTATTTCCTTCCTTTTCCTTTTTTCTATGTGAGGATGCCACAACGTTAAGACATTCTTTTTTGTTTTTTTAATGTGTACTGGGGTTTTGCCTGCGTGTGTGTCTGCGTGAGGATGCCATATACCCTAGAACTGGAGTAAAACAGTTGTGAGCTGCCATGTGGGTGCTGAGAATTGAACCCAGGTCCTTTGGAAGAGCGGCCAGAGCTCTTAACTGCTGAGCCATTTCTCCAGCCCGCCCTTCTCTTTCTAACCAGGCAGGATCTAGGTCTCCTAAGCTGGCTTTGGACTCTCTACAGACTCAAGGATGACTTGTCGTCTTGCTTCCGCCACCCAAGAGTGCTAGGATTACAGGTGTGCACGACCCCAGCCACTTCAGCAGTTCTGGAAATGAAACCCATGGCCTCCTTCACACTCGGCAAACCCTCTACCAAATGAGCAACATTTAAAAAATTGGGATGGGGTCTTGCTGTGTACCTAGGCTGGCCAGGAACTCAATATGTGGACCAGGTTGGCTTTGAACTCATATATACCTGCCTCTGCCTCCCAGATGCTGTTAATTCAAGATATCCACCATCATGACTGGCTTACATTTTTTTCCCCCTAAAGACACATCCTAGGAGCTGGAGGGATGGCTCAGCAGTTAAGAGCATTAACATCTACCAGGACAGACTCCAAAGGTACACAGAGAAACCCTATCTTGGGGGGAAAAAAGCATTAACATCCACATAGTGGTTCACAGCACTTGGGAGACAAAGACAGGCAGATTTCAGTGAGTTCGAGGCCAGCTTGGTCTACGTCTACAAAGCGAGTTCTAGGACAGCCAAGGCTGTTACACAAAGAAACCCTGTCTCAAAAAACACAAAAAACCACATAGTGACTCGATGGCTTACAACCCTCTGTAACTCCAGTTCCAGGGAATCTGATGCCCTCTTCTGACCTCTGCAGGTATTAGGCAGACACACATGCACACAAAACACTAATACACATACAAACAAAATTTTAGGCTGGGTGGTGGTGGCTCACTCCTTTAATCCCAGCACTTGGGAGGCAGAGACAGGTGGATCTCCGTGAGTTGGAGGCCATCTGGAGTGAGTTACAAGACAGGCTCCAAAGCTACAGAAAAACTCTGTCTAGAAAAACAAAAACAAAAACAAAAAAAAAATAAAAAAAATATATAAGGACACATCTCATTATGTAGTACAGGCTAGCCTCAAACTCACTATATAGTCCAGGCTGGCCTCCAAACTGGAGCAATCTTCTTGCCTTAGCCTCCCAAGTACTAACATTACAGGCAGTAATCACATACCACTTACTAAAGCCAAATTTCTACATTTTTTAAATCATAGTAACTAGTCATTTAGTATTTTTTCAATGATTTTGAACACATAATTATCATGTAATAGCTGACAGTGCTAAGGATTAGCTTTCCTTATTACTTATGTGTATATCTACTTATTATTGTATGTGAGAGAGAATTTGTGCATGCATGCTAAGCTGTACCTGCGGAGGTCACGGGACATCCTTAGAGGTAATTCTCTCCTTTCACCATGGGTTATAGAGCTAACACAGGTCAGCAGACTTACAAAGCAAGCACTTTACCTAGTAGCCAGCCCTAGGTTTGCTTATATTTTTTAAGTCACAAAATACAGTATACATTTGTCGTATACAGCATGTTTTAGAATATGTACACTTTGTGGAATAGCTCCATCAAGGGAATTAACAAATGCATTGCCTCACCGAGTATCATCTCCTGCGAAGGAAACACTTAAAATCTACAAGATACATTGTTAGCATGATATGCAACAGAGATCTTGACCTTAATCCTTCTCTCTGAAGGAAATTTTATATCCTTTGATCAATATCCCTCAAACTTCTATATTGTCACCTTAAATATATATATATATATATATATATATATATATACACACACACACAATATATATACATATTAAAATGTTGCCAGCGGTGGTGCCCCACGCCTTTAATCCCAGCATTAGGGAGGCAGAGGCAGATGGATCTCTGAGCTCAAGGCTAGCCTGGTCTACAGTAAGTAACAAGTTCCAAGGCAGCCAGGGATACACAGAGAAATCCTGTCTCAAACAAATAAAAACCAACAGCAAAAAAAAAAAAAAAAAAAAAAAAAAAAAAAAAAAAAAAAAAAAAAAAGGTCTCTTACACACATACATATTAAAAATAAGAAAATAAGGTTTTGGGGCTGGAGAGATGGTTTAGTGGTTATGAGCATGAACTGTCTTTCCAGAAGCCCCAGTTTCAATTCCCAACACTCACATGGCAGCTCATAGCTGTCTGTAACTCCAGTTCCAGGGGACCAGGGGATCCGACACCCTCACCCAGACATACATGAAGGCACAACACCAATGTACATAAAATATAAATAAATAAATAATAACATAATAAGGTCTGGGCAGGGGTTAGTAGCTCAAGCTGGTGGGCCACACCTTTTATCCCAGCACTCAGAAGCGAGGCAGGCAGATCAAGACCAACCTGGTTTACACGGAGAGCTCCAAGTCAGCCAGGGCTACATAACTAATAGAAAAGAAAAGATCGGGCTGGAGAGATGGCTCAGAGGTTAAGAGCCTTGCCTGCTCTTCCAAAGGTCCTGAGTTCAATTCACAGCAACCACATGGTGGCTCACAACCATCTGTAATGGGGTTTGGTGCCCTCTTCTGGCCTGCAGGCATACACACAGACAGAATATTGTATATATAATAAATAAAAATTAAAAAAAAAAAAGAAAAGATCTCAGGAATGGAAACTACAGCAGAGTAGAAGAGGGCTTGCCTGGCATACAAAGGCTCTGGGCTCAATCCCCTGCAGTGCATCAAAATAAAACAAAATAAAACACAGACCTCTATCATCAATCAGATCCAAAACCCACTGCATTTTAAAGCAAGTTTGCAATCACTAAGCAATGTGATTTTATAATGAGGCCTGGAAGGCCATTAAAAACAGTACTTTTCAAAAAAAAGAATACACACACACACACACACACACACACACATATAAATTACATAGTACTTTGGGGGTGAGCAAGATGTCTCAGCAGACAGAGCACTGACTGAACAAGCCTAGTGACCTGAATTCCATTCCTGGAACCCTCATAAAGGTGAAGGGAAGGTGAGCTAACCTGACAAAGCTGTCCTCTGACCTCCACATGCACGCTGTGACACACCGAAGCAGACACATAAACATCATGCATACACACAATAAAGAGTTAATTTATAAAGGTGGGAACAGCAAGATGGCTCAGCAGGTAAGGGCACCTTTGACCAAGATGACCACCTGATTCAATCCTCGAAACACAGTCAAGGCAAAAGGGAAGTTGTTTTCTGGCCTCAATATATGTACTGTGTGTGTGTGTGTGTGTGTGTGTGTGTGTGTGCACGCTCACACACACACACACACACACACACACACACGTATGCTCGGCAAAACAGAACACAAGTGCACTATGAATGCTGACACTAGATGGTTTTACCCTGCCACACATCTGGAGACAATGTCGCCCTACATTATGCTGCTTTGGGATACAACAATTCCCCTAACTTGTTACATTGTTACTCCTAAAATTCCACTGTATTTTTCTTTAAACATAGTCTCATTCTGTAGCCCAGGCTGGTCTGGAACTTGAAGCAATCCTCCTACCTCAGCTGTTCTCCCCTGGTGCTGGGTTTATAAGTATGACCCACAATTTCACTTCTATAGAGATAGCTACAGTCTGTTCCAACCCAAATCCAGTAACCTTTTCAAGGTATCTTGTGCTGGGCATAGTGAGCCACTGAGCCAGCCTGGGCTATTACACAGCAGACACTATCTCAATAAGTAAATAAAACATAAGCGTTTTTAAGTGAAAATGTTCTGTATTAGTAACATTTGATGAAAATCCACAGCATCATAAAAAAGGGAGGGCTGGTAGAAGAGAAACCACACCACAGTAGCCATCCCCCAGCCCTCCACACCCCCAGCCCTCCACACCCCCAGCCCTCCACACACCCCCAGCCCTCCACACACCCAGCCCTCCACACACCCCCAGCCCTCCACACCCCAGCCCTCCACACCCCCAGCCCTCCACCCCTGTCATCCGCTGGCATGGTCTTCCCCCACCACCCAGTCCACACTCCCATCAGGCTTTCTGAAAACACAGAGTTAACTAATCCCACGTCCTGATGGACACCTGGCTGTCTCTAGGGACAGGCGCTCAGGAAGCAAGCATTCCTCTCACAGACCACCTGCTTCAACACCCCAAGGGGTCCATGCCCACCCTGCCCTGGGGCGGCTTTCCCGCCACTCTCCTGTCCAGCACTGGCCCCACACTGGACAGCTCCTGTTCAGGGGTCCTTCCCCAGCACTCCCTTAAATCCCTCTGTAGTCTAGTCTTCCCCACTTATCCTTTGCCCGTGTCCCCAAGAAGTCTCAATCCAAGGGTGCAACTCGGGCCCGTCATCAGCTCCCGCGGGATGAGTTCGAAACACCCCAGCCTCTGCTACTTCAAGCTCCAGCACTCATTTCACCCAAATCAGGTTCCTCCCCTTGCCCGCACTTCCTTACCAGATTAAGTGCCTGCCATCTCCCCAGTGGGTCTTTTCTTCTCCCAGGCCTGGCCCGCTTCCCTGTATCCTCACAGCGGAGCTCTGTCAGAGAAAAATCACACAAGCGGGCTGACTTCAGATTCAAACCACAAACCTCAGAGGGCAAGCAACACTGCTGGGCAATCCTCCCATACTTCCCTAACAACCCCGCTTTCTCAACCTCTGAGACAGCGAGCGCTTTCTCCCTTCCCTTTCTAAACTTCCAGGATCTTTCTCTGCTCTGTCACCCAGTCCTGTGGCTTCAGAGTAATGCTTCTCAGATTCCCGCCACTAACCCTAACACTCCAGGGATCCAACTGACTACACGGTATCTCTCCACAGACCTAAAATAGGATGCATTTCCTCCAACTCTATTCCTCCTCTGGGAGTCCTCCCCTGAGAGTCCTCCCCTCAGAAATAACACCTGCATCCCTCCTGTGGATGAATGAAGTAAACAGGATTAATTCTTCATTTTCCCCTTTCTCTGAGCTTCCACATCCAGGTCCTTACTAAATGCAGTCCTTTTTACTGCCCTCATCTACCCCCTGCCCACTGTAACAGGATTTCGTTCCCTATACATTCACAGCACCCCCAAATGATTCTTCATACACTAGTAAAACTACATCTTTTTTTTTTTTTTTTTTTTTGGTTTTTCGAGACAGGGTTTCTCTGTAGCTTTGGAGTCTGTCTTGAAGCTAGCTCTCATAGACCAGCTGGCCTCGAACTCACAGAGATCCACCTGCCTCTGCCTCCCAAGTGTTGGGATTAAACGCGTGTGCCACCACTGCCCTGGCTGTAAAACTACATCTTACAACATTAATCTGACCATCAGGCAGAGTAGGACATGTGTGAACAGCACTCAGGAGGCTGAGGCAGGACTATGGTTAATTCTGAGGTCAGCCTGAGCTACGAAGAAAGACTCTATCCCCGAAACACATAAATCAAAGGCTAGCTACAATATTGCTACTAATAATGTAGGCTAACATTTGAGTTGCAAGGACAGAATATGCACGGCCTCAGGTTCATTATTATCCCCATCAAAAAAAAGGGGGGAATCAACTTCTGCTTACAACCTTTTGATGACTTTCCAAGAGACAGACAAAAAAAAAGTTCTTTGCAGAGCCTTCCCAGTGTATCTGTCTTAGTTCCCTGTAAGAAATGGGTGTGACTAAGGGATAGGGAACATCAGGGCTGGTAGGGGTCTGCCTGCATAGACAGGGCTGGAATGGCTGAAGGTTGTTTTATTGTACTTTCCAATTGGTAAGCTTGGTCATCACTGAGACAAATACCTGATGCAAACGACTTAAGAGAAGGATTTACACTGGCTCGCAGTTTCAGAGGTGGCACTCCATGCTTGGGTCAACCGACTCTGGACCTATAGCAAGACTGAACATCAAGATGGAGGGGCATGGCGAGGGGGAAATGCTCACCTCACAGCGGCTAATGGAAGCAAGGGAGCCACAAGCAGCAGGCGAAGTCAAAATTCACCCTTCAAAAGCAGACCCCCAGATCTCCTTCCACCAAGACTGACCTCCTAACAGCCTATTCTGTAAGAATTCAGCGGTAGCTTAACTGTTGATGAAGTTAGCATCCTGATGATGCAATCACTCTCAGCAGCACTGGCACCTGGGAATCAGGACCTCACCAAATGAGCTTTGTGGGAAGAGGCCTCGAATACAAACCACAGAGCAGAACATCAAATGATATAAAAGGGTGGATAGTAACAGTAAGGCCGCCCCCGCTTCCCACCCCACCTCCCATCTCCAAACCCCGTCTGATGAGTTCCTTTACTGTTCTGGCATTCACCCCAAGCAGAGTCCTTCAGACAAACACACTTCCAAGCACACAGCACACAGTCCAGCCCCTTTACTTCCTCACCATCAGAGGCGATCTATTTTCTCAGCACCTACACACCTGCTGCTTGAGTCCGAGCAGGTCCCATTATGTGAACAAATAATCCCCTATCTATTGTACCAGTCCCCACTGGGCGGCTGAGCAGCTTCCAGTCCTCTGCCAGGCCACAATCTACTCTTTGTCCGCTTGCCTCCTCCCCCTCCCCCCTCCCTACACCCCCCACCTCCGATTCCTGAACCCACCAAGGCATCTCTTTTGGACCTTGGTGCTTGTCTCTTGGTTCTTCACAACAGCTTGGTCTTCCCTTTCTGGGGGTCATTACTCAGATGTCACCTCCCCAAGAACTACTCAGACCACTCATCAAAAATACTTCCCCTTGGGGCCAGGTGTGGTCACATTTAATGCCAGCATCCAGGATGCAGAGGTGTTTGAGGTCAGCCTGGTCCACAAAGCAAGTTCTAGGCCTGCCTACGAGACACCAGAGCTTCACAGTGAGGTGCCGTGAGCAGGATACTGCAGCACCCAGCTAGGAGGGAGGTGGAGGTGAGACTGCTCTCAAGTACCCAGCGGTTCGAGGTCAGCATCACAAGACTTCATCATCACAAAACACTAAATGCACTGGCCTTGGAGATAACACGAAATATGGTCAGTCCCACCTACTCAAAGCCGACAACAGGCACTGCCATTTCAAGGCCTGTATGGACTACGAAGAGTAATAACAGACAACAGCCTGGGTGACACTGAGATCCTGTCTAGAAACAAAAATAAAATAGAGCTAGGCATGGCTCAGCAGCAGAGACATGCCTAGCATACATATGCAAGGCCCTGGGTTCAAGTCCCTGTACCAATAAATAAATAAAATGTTTCCATTCCCATTTCTGCTTCTTTAATGATACATGTTTATTGTTCATCTGTAAACTCCCATCTTAAAAAAAAAAAAAAAGAAAAAGGTGTCTTTCTCTGTACTAAGTCCACAGCTGTATCCCCAGGACCTCCCAGAGCACTTAGACCACCAAAATAAAGCACAAACTTTGTCAATGGTTTCTTTCTTTTCTTTTCTTTATTTATTTGTGAGATATGGTTTCTCTGCGTAGCCCTGGCTGACCAGAACTCTCTGTAGACCAGGCTGGCCTTGAACTCATTGAGATCCACCTGCCTCTGCCTCCCACATGCTGGGGTTAAAGGTTTATGGCACCATCACCCAGGGTCAGTGATTTCTTTAGCTGAATGCCTGCCTACAAGACACCAGCACCCTGATAGGGTCTTTGCATATATAATCAGAGCCAGCTCTCTAGGTGGCTTCCAGATGAGAAAAAGATCTCGGAAAGTAAACTCTCTCCTGAGAGACAAAGCATGCACTCAAATCCAGCTCTAACCAGACTCCATAGCATATTGTGTAAGCGGGAAAGTTAACAGAGAAAACACGCCAGGCTGCGTAATACATAATTAGAATTACCACATCTTAAACCCACTGGTTTGTAGTTGAGGACAGGGAAAAGTCTAACTTATAAACAAGTGTGGTTCCCTTACACCCTCAAATGGCAGAACTGGCAATCATCAGGCTCTCAAGGATATGGTTTTCACATGTGTACTCAAAGTACTGGTAGACAGAAAGGCATCAGACGGATCGCTGAGTTTGGCGATTTCACAGTACTTTACGTGCTATCGTTTATGTGCCAATACTCCGCACTTAAACAGAATCTTTCTGATCTCTTGTCATCTAACTAGAAGCCACCAATTCCACGCACATCCCTTCTCTTTTCAAAACTCAAGCCTACCCAGGTGTATACTCCTATGATCCCAGCAGGAAGAGCCTAAATTTGAGGCTAGCCTAGATTACAGAACTAAACCCTGTCTCAAAAACAGGCAGAGTGCACATTCATTTGGGAGCCTGCCTTAGAAGCAGGGTTTGGCTCAGTGGTAGTGTTTGACCAGCACACACTACACCCACTACACCTGCTGTGCTGGTAAACAGTAGCAACCCTAGCATTCCAGAGACAGGGATATCAGAAATTCAAGGTTATCTCCAGCTAGAGAGGGAGGTGGAGGTGACCTGGACACACACACACACACTCACACACACACACTAAATCTAGTAATGTTTTTCCTTAAAACTGCCTCATTACCACAGATGTTTAAGGACCTCGCTATCTGTGGCAGGGTTCTAAAACCACACCCTTTTACACCAAGGTTCCTAGGACCACATTCTCCGTCTTTGCTATTTTTGGACACGTTCCAAAGACAACTACTTTCTCCTTCCTCCTCCAGACAAAGCACTAACCATGCCAATGGTCACTGTAATGACATGCCACCCTCGCTGATGAACAGGCATCCACCCAGAACCTTAGACAGTGAACACTGAACCTGCTTGCTCCTGAAAGCCAGACAGCGACCACCCATTGCTCTGACACGAAAGTTCAAGTCCATTCAGTTCACTTCTTTGAGGCTCAATTTCCTCACTTAAGGATTAAATGAAACGATTTACTGCATTTTTAGGGCAGTCTGTCAGACAGGAAACATCTGGCAAATGGCGAAGAAACAATCCAACCATCAGAGAAGCAAAGGCGCTCTTTTCATCGGCGATTATTTCGTAAACTCCGAAACGTGTGTGAAGATACCAAGCAATGGTTAGAGGCTAGCAATTACAAGTCTGGTTTTGCTCGCCCTGGCAACTATGCTTCCTCTAAAACATTTCAGTTAAGTAATCACAGCATCGCCTAACATATTTCAGGAAACATTAAAACTAAGTGGACACATTCCCGTTGTCCCTATCAAAATTAAGAACAGGCCACACTCTGCAAATACGAAGAGTCAAAGAAAGATGAATAAGTAACAGATCCCAATTCCTGGTAGTTACTAGAAAACAAAAGCCTAGTTTCTCCACGAAGTCCGTTCTTCCTCTCTGACCTCGGTGCATCCTATTCAAAAGCCTTCCACCCCACCTGAAAAGAGGCCTCCTCTGGCTAAACCATGAGCTCTCTTCTTGGGTTTCATTTTTCTTCAGTTCAAATGTCCCATGATCCAAGGCCAAGGGACCGGTGGTTCGAGGGGTAGAAGTCTCCCCCGGCCGGGGGATCGCGTGGGCTCGACTGGGGCCACCTTCCCTCTCGGATGTCCTCCTCCCGCTGCGGTGCACACAAGCCTCAGGACCAAGCAGCGGCAGCACCGGGAGCTCCGGTAGGGTCCGGAGGGGTCCAGCGGCCAGCCGTGCCCGCGCCGCCACACCCACCAGCTTCCCGCGCCTCCGGCACCCGAAGCTCCCCGCGCACCCAACCGGGCTAGGGCCCCAAGCACCCGGACGCACGCAGACTCGCACCTGAGACCGGCCGAAGTACCGACTCCGCTATACTCGGGCTGCCAGCAGCCCCCGCCGCCGCCTCACCCAGCGAAGTGGCCAGAGCTTCCGGACCTCACGTGACCGAGCGTACAGGGGCATGCCGGGAGCTGTAGTCCGTCAGTGCCGCTTCACCTGCAAGCCTCGGAGTCTCCAGGTCAGGTTTAACTGAGCTCCTGCGGGAGGGGACGGTGGCCAGAAATGTTAGCTGGAAAGAGGTAATGAGTGAGAGATATAATTTGAGAAGAATTGGAAGGCTAACCATCTTTTCAAAAAGAGGCTTTATTCTGCTTTAGACTTTTGTTTTATTAAATGCAATTCAAGGCTCTACACCCCATCGCCACTCCACCAAAATAAATCATGCATATTAAGATTCCCAGCAGCGTCAGGCGGTGGCACACCTTTAATCCCAGCACTCGGGAGGCAGAGGCAGGCGGATCCCTGGATTGAGTTCGAGGCCAGCCTGGTCTACAAGAGCTAGCTCCACGACAGGCACCAAAGCTACATAGAAACCAAGCAAAAGATTCCCAGCAGCAGGACTGGAGCGATGATTAAATAAATAAGACAGTTCATTTTTTTTTTTTTTTAAATGGGGCTGGAGAGAGGGCTCACTGACTGCTCTTCCAGGAAACAGGTCAGCACCCACATGGTGACTCACAACCACAACAAGTCCAAAGGACTCGACATCCTCTTCTGGTTTTCATGGCACTGCACAGACAACAGACACAGAAATAGAAAGAGGCAGAGGAAGACGCCATTGCCACCATCAAATCGCCTTTTGCAGGGCCAAAGGTCCAAGACCAGGTAATAAGAACTGCTTCCTTATACTTTCAACTCTCAGAGCAGGAATCCAAAAATCATGATAAACACAAAACACACATCTAAGCATGTTCAAGAAACACCACCATATGGTCTGTTGTTTTAGGTGTTGGGTTCACACAGATCTGTGGAAGAAACAGGGTCACTTTGGGATGATTTCTAGCCTTTGAGCAGTATGGAAATCAGCTTCTGGTGAACAGACTGACTGTAGCTTTGCAAATAGCATTTTTATTGTTAGATAATTTACACCTTAGCAAGTCAGTTTTCATATACCAAAACCTCTTATCTGAAGCTCCCCAAAGAGACAAATGCCAAAGCAATTCCCAATCACAGGACACCTTGGTTTTCTGAGTCCTCCCAGCAACCAAGTTTTGCATAGGTTTTGAACCTTTTAGGAAACACACAGACAAGATTTACATACTTCAAACAGAAGGTAGTGGACACAAAAAGCAGATCCAGGCCCAGGTGCTAACCCTTGAATCAAACCGGCTGCAAAGCTCTGCAGGCGCTCCAGCTGCAACGGTCACGTGATAAATGTTGCTTTCTGGGGCACTCCTAGACCCGGTTCATTTCACAGTTACTCTATGGCATTGGTAACGCTGGTCAAGTTTCTCTCGACTTGCACACCACCTTTTAGCCAAGGCTTACCAAAGGCCTGATGGCTTCTGGTTAGGAAAGCTGAAGTCGCAGCAACAGAGCCAAGACTCCCCCAGCAGAAGAGAGGCTGAAGCAATGAGCTAGAGCAGAACACCTTAGAGCCAGCCAAACCCCAACACAAGAGACATCAAAATGTTATTACAGCTCAGGGTGCACAGGAAAGGGACAATGAGGGGGTGGAGAGCAGTTGCTCTTCCAGAGGACCTGGGTTCAATCCCCAGCACCTACATGGTGCCTCATAACTGTCTAGATGGGTATTTGATGTCCTCTTCTGACCTCCTCCAGCACCAAGCATGCACATGGTACACAGACATGTGTGCGAGCAAAACACCTTACATAGTAAAATAAAATAATTTGTTTAAAAAAGGAGGGAGACTGAGGTAAGGGAGGAACATATTCGTCCAGGCTGATAATGGAAGTGCCTCAGTTATAAACAGGTGTGGGCCAAAAGCAACACCTACCGAGTGGATTTCCAAATTGTACGTATTTCAGCTTTTCCATCTGTGGATTTGAAAATGAAGTAAAGGGGGAGATGAGATACTGGAGAGGTGGCCCAGTGGTTAAGAGCAGTTGCTGTTCGTCTAAAGCCCCCAAGTTCAGTGCCCAGCACCCATATCAGGCAGCTCACAACCTGCCATAACTCTAGTTCCAAGAGATCCTTTGCCTTTATTTGGTATTCTCAGGGACCCGAATATGTGACATACACACACAGACACACACACACACACACACAGACTCCCTCATTCACATAAATAAAAATTAAAAATCAATTAACTGAAAACCTAAAAATGGGGCTGGGGAGATGGCTCAGAGGTTAAGAGAACTGACTGCTGTTCCAGAGGTCCTGAGTTCAATTCCCAGCAACCACATGATGGCTCACACCCATCTATAATAAGATCTGGTGCCCAGAACATTATATACATAATAAATAAATTAAAAAAAACAAACCTAAAAATAATGTAGAAAGGCAATCAGCAGGCTATTTTAACCCTTGATTTGAACCTCCAGGTGCCCTCCCAGTATGCAATGTGGGCTGGGTCTGAGCCAACTGACTTTTTGTTTTGGTTTGGTTTTGACAATAATCATCATCCAAAGAAAGAAAAAAAAAGAAAGAAAACATTTGCAGCTCCCGCCAGTGATACTGACATTACAGGGCCTTATTTCCCGCCCCAGCCCACACATTTGTGGTGGATCTTGACCTAGATCCAGTTTCCAGGTTAAGCGTGTGATAGTGGCTCTCAAAACCACAGCCGGCAGCACGTTAGACAGTGTCTTGCTTGTACTCTCTAGAGAGAGAGAGGAACTATAATCAAGCTTTGAGCTGCCTTGCTTAAAAGAGATATTTTCAAAAATCCTTGTGTGGGTGGAATTCGGGGTAAGATGAGTCACAACTTAAAGGTTATCTGAAGGCCTCAGAGACACAGTGTTCTTGAACAAGGGACAGTTGTCTCTTATTTCAGGGCTGCAAGACATGAATGCTGGGAACTGAACTCAAGTCATCTGGAAGGGCAGCAAGCGGCCTTATCCACAGAACCATCTTCCCTGCATGAAAACCCAGTTCCTAGGATAGGCTCTGCGAAGCGCTTAATTAACACAGTCCAGAACTGGTAGACTCTTTGAGTGGAAACAGATCTTTGTTCCTACTGGCAGCTTCAAGGACCAATCAATTCTAAGTTTTCTCACACTTAGAATTTAGCCTCTCCAGAGCCGTCCAGTGGTGGCTTTAGTCCCAGCACTCAGGAGGCAGAGGCAGGCAGATCTCTGTGAGTTGGAGGCCAGCCTGATCTACAGAGCAAATTCTAGGACAGCCAGGACTGTCTCACAGAGAAACCCTGTTTCCGAAAAATTAATAAATGAATAAATAAAAACAAAACCAAAAAAAAATTAGCCTCTGTTGTGTGGTAGAACTTCTAATTGGGACTACACACACACACACACACACACACACACACACGTGCAGTAAAACATCTTTGTTTCATTTATTTTGTTTCTGTGCTGAGAACAGAACCCAGGGCCTTGCATTTACTAGGCAAGTGTTCTACCATTAATTTAAATCCCTCACTGCTCTAAGTTCTTTTGATTCGTGCGCTTTTCATTTATTTGGTTTGGGGATTTTTGTTATATTATTTTTGTTTTTTATTTTACATTCACTTATTTTGCCCGTGAGCACGTGTTCATGCACCTAGGCCACCTAGGCGTGGTCAGAGAACAACTTTGCCCAGGGGGTAGAAATCGGCTCTTCAAGCTTGTCAGCAGGTAGGTACCCTTACCGACTGAGACATGAGACATCTTATGGACCCTTGTTGCGCAAGCACCTGCTTTCTTCCAGTGACTTCTTGAGACCCAGATCAATATCCTCTTTTAACTCCATCTCGGTTATCAGTCTCCCTGCCCAGCCAAACAAGCAAGTGTATCGGGCGGGATGGAGGATGAAGGATGCGGAGCAAAAGAGGAACAGGGTAGCTTAACAGGTGTCAGTTGCGGGAAAGGCAGTTCCTCTCTGGGTTTTCTCCTGATCTGATGAGTTCTGGCAGGAAAGCTAGCTGTGTGTACTAGCCAGCACCTCAGCCAGAGCTTCGGGTTCCTTGCAGGTGGGAGGGATTGCCCTTGTTTCCCTTTCGCTTTCTCCAGCCACCAAACCTGACGCCAGGGGCCGGAACTACAATTTCCACCGCGCGGCAAGGCAGGAGGAAGAAGGGCACCGAGGGCTGCAAAGGTAACGAGGAGAAAAAGCAAACACAACCTGCTCGCCAGCCAGCAAGGTGAGAGAGGGGACAGGTAAGCAACAGGTGGACACAGGTGAAGGTTGCGGGGATGTGGAACGGTGTCTGGGAAGAGCCGCCGGTTTCTCCTTGCAGGGCTTGTAGGGGGCTTTTGTGGAATCCTGGGCACTTTGATGGGGAGGAAGAAAATCGGGACTTGGAAACAATGTTTCAGCTCAAGTTACAGTGGTAAGATGCCGGAAGTAGAATGGTTTTCTTTAGTTGAAAAGACGCAGAAGAGTAAAAAGGTGGTTTGATTGTACCTCTTCTCTAGAGGATCCTTTCTCCTATGTGATCTCAGGGGCACCTAGAGGCCCTAGACCATTCCTTACCTCTATAAAACCTTTGGTTTCTACCAAAGCATAGACTAGGTATTTGTGTGCATTTTTAATTGTCACTGTAGGCATGAGCTTTCCTATGGCATCAGAGAAAACCAAAGAACAACTCAAGGAGAAAATGATAAGAGCAGTTTACTGAACCTCAGATTCAATCATCAAAGTATTTTGAATACTTTGGTCTCGTGAGATATTTAGTGAGCAGACCTCACCAAACGTGTGATAATTTAAATGCCAAAGTACTTGTCCTTTCCGGCATATGCTTGCTGCTCCAAATGTCTGCTGAATTGTCATGTGGACTAGGAACTAAACATGTTACGGAGCAAGGGGAGCCGGAGACTGACAGATAGGAATCCCAGGGAGCTAGGTTTTAGCTCCTGGAGTGAAGAGCTGCCCCGGTTCACACTCGTTTTCAGGAGAAATAGAGTTTCTTGAGATTGAAGATACTTAAGCCCGGGTGACTGTTGAAACAGAGATGTTGAAAGCGGGAACGTAGTTCCAGGTAATTGATGCATTGACCGATGGTTCTCAGAGCTCTTCAGAGTCACCCGGGGAACAGGTACACGCGTATCTGTTGTTTTAATTTTTGTGTGTGTTCATGTGTGTGTACATCATGTGGCAGCCAGAGGTCAACCTCATGTAGCCTCCTCAGTGCCATCCACTTTGGTTTTGGGAACAGGGCCCATCATTTGCCTGGAGTTCACTGAGTGAACTAGATTGGCTGACCAGTGAGCCCCAGGGATCCTTTGGATTCACCTCCCCAGAGACAGGCTTACGAGCACATGTCACCGGGTCTGGCTTTCTTTTTTAAAATGTAAACACATAAAATAAAAATAAATGTTTTTTAAATGTTATTTGTTATTATCTTATGTGTATGAATGATTTGTTTGCACATATGTCTATGTTCTGTGTGCATGCAGTGCCCATAGAGGATAGAAGACAGCATTGGATCCCCTGAAACTGGAGTCTCAGATGGTTGTGAGGTATCATGTGGGTGCTAGAAACCAAACCTGGGTCCTCTGGAAGATCAGCCAATGCTCTTAACTACTGAGTCACCTCTCCAGCCCCATAAATTAAATATGCATGTATATGTATGTGTGTATACATATATATATATATATGTATGTGTATACATATATATATATATATATATAGAGAGAGAGAGAGAGAAAGAGAGAGATAGACAGATAGATAGATATAGTGGATCTGATATAAGTTCTAGGTATATGTATTTTTAATTATCTCCTCTAGCTAATTCTGATAATCATTAAGTTTGGCAAATACCAACATTAGAAACCTTTAAGTTATTTTCTTTTCCATACTAGAATTTCCCATAGAGTTCTCCCACCCCACCCCCACCCCCAAGTATCACTATATAATGTTAGCTATCCTGGAACTTGCTATGTAGACCACGCTGGCCTTGAATACATAGAGATCTACCTACCTCTGCTTCCTGAGCACTGGTATTAAAGTTGTGTGCCCCCACACACCGCCCTGCCATATCATTCTAACTAAAGTTTTAATTTTGAATATCTTCAAAATTCTAATTTCCTGTTTGAGACAAATGGAGTGCTACGTAGAGTAAAAAGGCCACGTGGGTGCTGGCTAAATGGTTCCAAGGTTAAAAGCATTTTAATTCCCAACATCCACTTCGAGCTCCCAACTGCCTGTCACTCCAGTTTCAGGGTACCCAATACCTCTGGCCTCTTTGGGCACTGTACTCATGTGTGCTCACAGACCTGTGAGTCTTCCTTAAACTGGCTTCCCAGGCAAATCTTGTCAGTTGTCATGAGTTAATGGGCAGCCAGGTTTCTAGTGGCTGCGGCATGTCTTTCACCTGACTGACGGCCAGGGTGCTACTCCTGTAGGCATTCCCTCCACTATCCTGCTCTTTGGGTACCGCATCTTCAGAACTGGGGTTTCCTCAGGTCTCTAACTTGGTAAAGCTGACTACACTCTTTTCCCATCAAAGAATGATCTTATCAGTGTGAGGGCCTTCCTGAAGCTGTGACCACATATACCCGGACTGTGGGCTTGTGGGGCAACTCCCTACATCTGAACAGTCATTGACATCCTTCGCCCATGAGAATGTTTGTCCTGTGAAAGCCACAACCACCCCAGGTTGTCTTCTACCGCATCCCCGGTGCAGGAGCCCAGAAGGTGCTCACTAGATAAATACTGAACGCTGTCTTTCCTCCCTGGGTCTGTTCTAGGAAGCCAGAGCCATGCAGTTCTCCAGCTCAGCCAGAGCAACAGATGAGAACGTGGATTATTTGTTCAAGGTCATTCTCATTGGAGATTCCAATGTGGGGAAGACGTGTGTGGTACAGCATTTCAAATCTGGAGTCTACACCGAGTCACAGCAGAATACCATTGGGGTGGACTTCACAGTGCGCTCCCTCGAGATAGACGGCAAGAAAGTGAAGGTCAGAGGGATACTGGGGTAGCTCCATTCTTTCAGCCAGAACCCCCATTTTAAGTAAGGCGTGAACACTTTACATAAGGTTTAAGAAGCCATGAAAGAGGATATTGCTAAATCTACCTAAAGGTCATAATTTCTACAAACCAAAAATATGATAAGCAGTCAAAAGAGGAAATATATATTTGCAATATGAGAAAAGACTAGATTCTTTGACGTAGCAAGAATTTTGATAAATGTCTAAGAAAAGCAACAGCAACTATGTGATGGTGCATACCTATAATCCCAGCATAAGGCAAAGGCAAGATGACTAAGGCCACCTGGGCCACATTTTGAATACCAAGTCAGGCTGAGCTACATAGATAGTAAGGACCCTCAATAATAAACAGAGTTGGGGACTAGAGAGATGACTCGGAGGTTAAGAGCTGTTCTTCCAGAGGTCCTGAGTTCAATCCCCAGAAACCACATGGTCGCTCACAACTATCTATAATGAGATCTGGTGCCCTCTCCTGGTGTGCAGGCAGAACACTGTAATTAATTAAGTAAATCTTTAATAAAATAAAAGGAACTAAATTAGGTAGTGCATGCTTTTAATCCTCGTACATGGAAGGCAGAAGCAATTGGATCTCTGTGAGTTCAAAGCCAGCCAGAGCTATATGGGGAGACCCTGTCTCAAAAAATAAACAGACAAAAGACCAATGACCAAATATAAAAAGTGGCCACAGACCAGACAAAACTTGCATCACAGATTTTGTAAGAATACAGTCAGAGCCAGCATGACAGCTTACCCCCAAGTCTGACGACCTGATTTCCTTCCCTGGGCCCTGCTTGGTAGGAGAGACTCTGCCTTGACCTACACAGGCATAGAGGGCACCAGGTCCTCGTGCACACAGATAAGCCCTGTAGAGTCTGGGAAAAGTTCAGCTTGCAGGCTTATCTCCTCAGGGAAAGAGACGTTTACCGTTTGCAAACTGGCGAGCCTTTGCTCTCTGTAGAGCCAGCTTCCTCCATAACCCCCAGAATTCATATTTTGCTTATCCCAGCCCTTTCCCCCTAAATCTTGAGCATCGCTTCTAAGTTCATGAAAGCCATCCTTTATGAGTGACATCACTTGTACTTTATACAACAGCCTAAGAGACTTACAGGACAGGGTTTCTCTTTATAGCCCTTTTGCTGTCCTGGAACTCACTCTGTAGACCAGGCTGGCCTTAAACCAGGAGATCCGCCTGCCTCTGCTCCCCAAGTGCTGGAATTAAAGGCATGTGCCACCACCACCACCCGGCAAATTCTCTGATATCTTACGCCAGGCCACTCCTAGCTCCCACAGGCATTATGTGTGTCTCAGTCATTCTCCCTAGACCCTAAATCGTGAACAGTGTTCACTGTTTATAAGTCAACAGAGCCCATCTTTACCAAAGAAGCCATTTGTACTTCATAAAGTCTCATGTAAACATATCTTAATCTTTGTTATACACAAAGGGCTCAGCTAATTGCCATCAGAAAACATTTTTCCAAAATTGTGCTGTGCTTAAGCATGGCTAAAATAAACAGCCTAGTGTCAGACTCTAGAAATTTGTCCCTGCTGACTAAGCCAGATGGAGCCAAGTTTCATTCATACCTCACCTGGGTCATTTCCCTGCTGACTGTGATGCTTGCAGGCACCTACGCGTGCGTGTGCACGTACACACACACACACACACACACACACACACACACAATGATTTTAAAAACGTAGACACTAGCCGGGTGGCGGTGGCGCACGCCTTTAATCCCAGCACTCGGGAGGCAGAGGCAGACGGATCTCTGTGAGTTCGAGACCAGCCTGGTCTATAAGAGCTAGTTCCAGGACAGGCTCCAAAGCTACAGAGAAACCCTGTCTCGAAAAACCAAAAAAAAAAAAAAAAAAAAGTAGACACTATTGAAAGGTGTATAAGTGTAGTGAGGAGCTGTGGGCAGGCTGCATTCCGCCACCCAGCTCCCGGCCGCCTGGCTCCTGCAGGGCTAGCTTTACACCCGAAATAACAACACACAAACTGTATTCATTTAAACACTGCCTGGCCCATTACATCTAGCCTCTTCTTGGCTAACATCTTGACTAACCCATTTCTAATAATCTGTGTAACACCACAAAGTGGTGTCTTACTGGGAAGGATTCAGCATGTCTGACCTGGTGGCTTCATGGCGACTGGCTCAGAGAGGAGAGGCATGGCGACTGCGCGAGGCATCCACCTCACTTCCTTCTTCCTGTTCTGTCTACTCCACCCACCTAAGGGCTGGCCTACTAAACGGGCCAAGACAGTTTCTTTATTATCGAATGAAATCAACACAAACAGAAGACTCTCCCACATCACGTACGTTGGTGCTGCTGTGGTCCACACTTGGGACGATACTCTGGAGTACTCTGATAGGGATGCTACTGGATGCGAAAAGTCTGCGTGGTCCTTAGAAACCAGTGTGGTCCTTAGAAACCAGTGTAGTCCCGCCTACACCATCCCCTTTGCCAGGATGCCTCCCAATGCGTGAACTCGAAATAGGAACCCAAAATCTAGACCAAGGGATGTTTGAGATCAAAAGTCAAAAGAAAAGATCCAGGAATAAATAATCTTCCCGTCAGTGGGAGAGCCCCTCAGGGTGATCCCTAAACCAGAGAGCACATTTTGACCCCGCCTGGTCCTACTGAATCTGAATGCATTGAAGACGTGGAAATTTATTCGTTCTTTTAAAATGTATATTATTCATTTATTCTGTGTGCCTGTGTGGGCACGCCTGCCACTGTGTGTATGTGAACGTAGAGGAGAACCTGCCAGAGTTGGCTCTTTCCCTCCACCGTGTGGGTCCCAGAGACTGAACTCAGGTCGTCAGGCTTGGCAGCAGCACCTTTACCCACTGAGCATCTTGCCAGCCCACAGGAAACTATTTGAAAGGTGACTTAAATGAAGGACTGTCCATGTTGCTATTCCTCCTGTTATCTCTTGTGTCCTGCAGATGCAGGTGTGGGACACAGCAGGCCAGGAGCGATTCCGCACTATCACCCAAAGCTACTACCGGAGTGCCCACGCCGCCATCATTGCCTACGACCTCACGCGGCGATCCACATTCGAGTCTGTCCCTCACTGGATTCATGAGATAGAAAAATACGGAGCTGCTAACTTGGTCATCATGCTGATCGGTAGGGCGTTTTCCAAGCAGTCAGCTTTGCTTGCCCCTCCTCTACCCACGCTCAGCTTGCTTTCCTCAGTAGTGCATGATAAAATCCTTAAACTCAGAGAGTGAGGCCACCACAGCCAGCAAAATCATGATCCTCAGGAGGCAAAAAGGCTGGTGAGGGTTCAAACTTCAGGAGTCTGACCCCAGGTAGTTTATTTTAGGCATATTTAAGCATAGTACAATTTGGTGAAAACTTTCCTGGTGATAATTAACTCAATCCCATGTGCACAATAAAGCACAAAGTGAGATAAACATTGGACTGATTACAGGCTGGGTAGTGGTGGCACATGCCTTTAACCCTTGCACTTGGAAGGCAGAGGAAGGCAGATCTCTGTGAGTTCGAGGCCAGCCTGGTCTACAAAGGGTGTTCCAGGACAGGTTCCAAAGCGACAGAGAAACCCTGTCTCAAAAAAAAAAGGGTACTGCTTGCACACCCCCACCCCAGAGCTTCTCACCATGGGGATGAGCAGAGTAAACTCCTTTGTCAGCGATCTGTAAGCACCTGGGTTGTGTCAATCACAGAGAAAATACAGAAGAGCTTGAGGTTTAACAGGCCCCAAATTTGCCAGGCAGTGGGGGCGCACGCCTTTAATCCAACATTCGGGAGGCAGAGGCAGGCGTCTCTGAATGCAAGGCCGGCCTGGTGTCCGAGAACAGCAAGAGTTACACAGGGAAACTCTGTGTAGAAACAAACAAACAAAAAGCCCCAAATCCCCTCAAATGAATGTCAACCGGCCAATGAATGGCTACTTATGGGTGTGGAAATTCCTAAGTGAAACTTTATTAAAACATAACTTTAAAGTTCACTGGAATTACATGTGATCCCAGGTCTCTGGATGATGATGAGTTAGATTGAGAGCTCAGGGCCTGGAGAGACGGTTCAGTCGGTGAGGCGCGTGCTGTAAGATCCTGAGAACTTAACTCAGATCCTTAGCTGCCCTGTCAACATCAGGGGCTACTCCCCACGTCTGTAGTCCCAGTGCTGGGAAAGAGAAACAGGGAGAACCGTGGAATTCATTGGCCAGACTGTCTATCTGAGTCAGTGAGTTCAAAGTCCACCGAGACCTCATCTCAAAAAAGAGAAAAAAAGGATTTCTCTGTAGCTTTGGAGCCTGTCCTGGAACTAGCTCTTGTAGACCAGGCTGGCCTCGAACTCACAGAGATCCACCTGCCTCTGCCTCCCGAGTGCTGGGATTAAAGGTGTGCGCCACCACCGCCCAGCTGGAATTTTTCTTCTTAAGCTGTCAATCAAAGGAAAGGGCTGAGCATGGTGGCTAGGGACAAAAATTTCAGAGTTCGGAATTTGCCAGATTCTGGTACATTTGGTGTTCTATAAGAGCCTCAGCAGGGCCTGGGCCACCATCTCTGGACTGTGACTGTGCCGCCAGGTTCAGGCTAGCCTGGGCTACATGAGGGGACCTGTCACAAAGAACGCAGAGGGGGTGAGCAAGATGGCTACGTGAAAAAGGCACATGCCACCAAGCCTCAAGACCTGAGTTCAGTTCCCCAAGAGAAACAGCTCTTGAAAGTTGTCTTCTGATCTCCACATATGTGCCGGGGCATGTGAGTGTCCCACACTCCCAACACAAGACAGAAATGTACTTTTTTTTGTTTTGGTTTGGTTTTCGAGACAGGGTTTCTCTGTGTAACTTTGGCTGCCCTGGAACTCACTCTGTAGACCAGGCTGGACTTGAACTCACAGAGGTCTGCCTGCCTCCCTAAGTGCTGGGATTAAAGGCATGTGCCATCACCGCCCAGCATATAAATGTAATTCTTTTTTAATTTAAAAAATACAAAGACAGGCCAAGTGGTGGTGTTAACACCAGCCTCGGGAGGCAGAGGCAGGCGGATCTCTGTGAGTTCAAAGTCAGCCTGGTCTACAGTGTGAGTTCTGGGACAGGCTGTAAAGCTACACAGAGAAACCCTGTCTTGAAAAACAAATAAAAAAAAACAAAGACAGAGGGGAGAGAGGGAAGGAGGGAGGGCAGGAGAAAGTTCATTTTCAATAAAGACAGGCTGTGTTTTCAGTTATCTTTACACATATCTGTAGGAAACAAATCGGACCTGTGGGAGCAGCGGCACGTCCTGTTTGAGGATGCCTGCACACTGGCTGAGAAGTATGGCCTCCTGGCTGTCTTGGAGACATCCGCTAAGGAGTCCAGGAACATAGAGGAAGTCTTCGTCCTCATGGCGAAAGAGTTAATCGCCCGCAACAGCCTGCACCTGTATGGGGAGAGCGCCCAGCAAGGTCTCTCCCAGGATTCCAGCCCAATTTTTGTGGCCCAGGGCCCCAGCGAGAACACCCGCTGTACTTGCTGAATGCCCGTGGGAAGCCAGAACAGAAGCCAGGGTACACAGACGCCAGCGTCTCCAGGCAGAACTGCAGGCACAGCCTTACCCCTGGCCTGGACGGGCAGCACAGACTCTGAGGACAAGGGATGCCGATGTCCTTAAGGACTCCTTGAGAAATGAGAACTTCAGGACCTGGGGGAAGAGGTTTAGGATGGACATTCCCCATCCTGGTTCTGTCTCCCCAACACCCCAAATGTTTTATAGTGGAGTTTTCTTCTCTGTTGTACAAAGACAGCAGTGATAGCAAGGAAAGAGCAGGAACATGAAGAGAGAGATATCGGAACATTCTAGATTTGGAAACAGGTGGGGGAAGGCCTGTAATGAAAAACCAGAGTTGCCAGATTGGTGTCACATGCCTTTAATCCCAGCATTTGGGAGGCAGAGGCAGGCGGATCTCTGTGAGTTCAAGGCCAGCCTGGTCTACAAGAGCTAGTTCCGGGACAGGCTCCAAAGCCACAGAGAAACTTTGTCTTGAGAAACAAAAAGAAATGAAGGTAGGAAGGAAGGAAGGAAGGAAGGAAGGAAGGAAGGAAGGAAGGAAGGAAGGAAGGAAGGAGAAAAGTCAGTGCTTATTGACAGTCACAGCCAGGTCTTCCCAGGGAGCCAGGGCTGTTGGCTAAAAGCCAGAAATGCCATCTTCCATCTTGCCAAATGGTCAGGAACCAGGCAGGAGGCAGATGGAACTGGCTCTACCTCTGATGATTTGACCACAGGGATGGAAGAGATGCTTACCATGAGTTCCTAAAACATCAAATTACCTACCACACAGAAGTCAGTTCTGTATTGAAATTAACTTGTCACTGGGCGGTGATGGCACAGGCCTTTAATCATAACACTCAGGAGGCAGAGGCAAATGGATCTTTGTGAGTTTGAGGCCAGCCTGGTTTATAAAGCAAGTTCCAGGACAGCCAGGGCTACATAGAGAAACCCTGTCTCAAAAAGTAAAAAAAAAAAAAAAAAAAAAAAAAAAAAAATTCTAGTTATTCTATCGATTATCTGCAAACCAGTGTTGTGTCACTTCCTATAAGATGTGGCCAAAGAGCAGCTGATGCCTTCTTGTGGTGGAGTAGCCGCCACTTCTGAACTACAAACAAAGGGCTTGAGTGTGGCTCTGTGGTAGAGCATTTGGTGAGCATGTATAATGCCCTAGCTTCAGTCCCCAGCACTGCAAAAATAAATGAATAAATAAACAGTAAGACAACAGAAATAAACTGATACAAATGTGAAGAAGGGCCGGGGTGGCAGTGAAGACTGCAGGTCCAGCTCTTGGGAAGTAGAGACTGGAGAATCAGAAGCAGAAGGTCATTCTGGTTGCATTACTGAATTCGAGGTCAGTCTAGGTCTGCCTGAGACCCTGTCTTTTTTTTTTTAAATATTTATTTATTTATTTATTTATTATGTATACAATATTCTGTCTGTGTGTATGTTTGCAGGCCAGAAGAGGGCACCAGATGTCATTACAGATGGTTGTGAGCCACCATGTGGTTGCCGGGAATTGAACTCAGGACTTTTGGAAGAGCAGGCAATGCTCTTAACCACTGAGCCATCTCTCCAGCCCCCGAGACACTGTCTTATAATATTATATGGTAGGGTTTGGTGGTACAGGCCTGTAATCTCATTTACTCAAGATACTGAGGCAGGAGGATCAAAAATTCAAGAGCAGGGGCTGGAGAGATGGCTCAGAGGTTAAGAGCACTGACTGCTCTCCCAGAGGTCCTGAGTTCAATTCCCAGCAACCACATGGTGGCTCACAACCATCTGTACTGAGATCTGGCGCCCTCCTCTGGTGTGCGGGCATACGTCGAGGCAGAATGTTGTATACATAATAAATAAATAAATCTTTAAAAAAAAAATTCGAGACCAGGGCTTAAGAAATGGCTCAGTAATTAGCAGGTCCATCTCTTGCCAGGATTCGAGCTTGGATCCTGGTGCCTGTGTTGGGCAACTCACAACCGCCTGTAACTCTTGCTCCCATAGACCTGATGCCCTCCTTAAGATCTGCCTTGGCTACAGAACAAGTTCAAGGCCAGCCTGGGCAATTTATCAAGACCCTAACTCAAAGGGCTGAAGATAGACAGTGGCAGAGTTCAAGACCCTGGGTTCAGTCCCAACACCAGAAACCAACCCACACCAAAAGCCTACGGAAACGTAAAGGAGACAAGGAAGGGGTGCTATCGGGGTCACACCCGGCACAGAAGGGGTTCCTTAGCTTTAGGAGTCTGAGCCCCTGAGGGCAGCAGATACTCAACTGCACCTCTGGGACTGACAGAAGTTGGGTGAGACCCCTGGGGAGTCAGAAGGCCCCTGGTTTACCAACTCCGGTGCAGAAGGGAAGCTGCCACTAGCTAAAGCCTATGGGGGCCTCTCCACATCCTCTCGCCCTGCCGTGGCTCTGTCACCCCCTTTCCCTGCACTCTTTCTAGCACCCCGGTTGTACTGAGATGGAGGGAGCACACACATCCTGCGGGAAGCCAGTCCTTCAGGCCATCTCTGTCCTCCCCTCTTAGTCCGACTTCCCTAAGGTCAGCCTTATATTGTCCTCCCGTTTCTCCTGAGGACGTCAGGTAGGAGTGGGAGCTTGACCTTAGCCAACAGAGGGAGACAGGATGGAACTTAGATTCTGACCTTCATAATGGGTCCACACGTGAATCCACCATGGCAGGACAGGAAGAGCAATGGAGAGAGCCTGTCTTGCGCAGCTCCTGCCTGCTTAAGCAGGAGGCCCTTTACACCCGCTCACTCAAGCGTCCTATGGATTGTTTTTACGTGCGCATGCGCACGCACGCACACACAAGTGTTGTGGCATATCCATGGAGTCAGTTCTCTCCTACTCGTGGGTGCCAAAAATTGAACTCAGATTGTCCGGTTTGGTGACAAGTGTCACTACTCCCTGAGCTGTCCTTTTGGCTCACTCATAACATCTTCCTAAAATGTAAGTTACTAGGGGCATTCCCTCAGATTCTGGGTACTCATCAGCCTTCAGCCACCAAGAAAGTGCCCAAGGAGAAGCTAATTTTGACTCAGGTTCAGAGATTTCAGATTTCAATTCACAGAGGGCCTGTGGTGGCAGCAGGAGGGAGGCTGTGTGTTGGAGGCTGGGAAACAGAATGGAAGGGAGGGCTTAGAGTCAGTCCCAAGATCTCTTTCAAGCCAAGCACTGATGACTTAACTTTCTTGTACTAGGCATACCCCCTGAAGGATCCAGTTCCTCAACAACGAAGGCTCAGCTTAGTTCTCTCCAGACAGAGCCATAACAAAAACTGCAAATTTGGTTCCTCTCCCTCACTGTTTCTTTTTTTTTTTTTTTTTTTTTTTTTTTTTTTTTTTTTTGGTTTTTCGAGACAGGGTTTCTCTGCAGCTTTGGAGCCTGTCCTGGAACTAGCTCTTGTAGACCAGGCTGGTCTCGAACTCACAGAGATCCGCCTGCCTCTGCCTCCCGAGTGCTGGGATTAAAGGCGTGCGCCACCACCGCCCGGCTTCCCTCACTGTTTCTGACCCACCATGAGCTCTCTCCCTCTCCAACAAATGTATGTCATTGTAATGTCATGGACCATGATGTTATACAGCAAACAGGCCTCTCACCAGGGCAAGCACTGTGACTTTTAACCCATGAGCTAAATAAACCCCTTTTCATAGTAAGTTATCAAGCCTCGAGTATCTCATTACAGTAATGTAGATGGACAAAGGGAGCAGTCTGCTAAAAGGCGATTAGTGCCAGGTAATTGCTGTGACGTGAGGTCAGGTAGCATGTCACAGGAGACACTTGGCATCCATATGTCAGACTGGAGAATCTCTCCAGCAGAAGTCCCACTGTGTCTGCCACATGAGACAGCTCTCCATGCTGACTGTGAACACCAATACATCACCCGCTGCTTGTAGAGCCTGCTTATGGGTCCTGAGTTGTTTCTTCAAAGCCATAAGATGGCAGTCTTCTAGTTCCGTCATTTCTTCTGTGGTAAGAACCTTCTTGGAATTCTGGGAAAGACTACGGAAGACTACCCATTTTCCTTTTCATTTTCATAACTGTCACTTGAGACCTACTGTTCTCCCAATTTACCAAAAAAAAAGTAATTTTTGGGTTGTTGTTGTTTTTGTATTTATTTGTTCTTTTTTAAAATTCTATTTATTATTACAAATTTTCACCTCCTCCCATCTTTTTTTTTTTGGAGACAGGGTTTCTCTTAGCTTTGGTGCCTGTACTGGAACTTACTCTGTAGATCAGGCTGGCCTTGAACTCACAGAGCTCCTCCTGCCTCTGCCTCCTGAGTGCTAGGATTAAAGGTATATGCCACCAAAAACTAAGGGAGGTGGATGGGAGACTATGTCTTGGTGGTAGGGCACTTGCCTAGCGCGCAGTAGGCCCTGGGCTTAAGCATCAACATTCTAAATTAATGAACAAATAAATGATTAAAGAGGTAAATAAACAACTTTTGAGAGAGTCTCATGCAGTTTAGGCTGGCCTTGAAGTCACTGTGTAGCCAGAAAGGACCTTGAACTACTGATTCTCCTGCTCCCATCTCCCAAGTACTAGAATTACAGATATACGCCATCACATCTAACTCAGTAAATCTGTTTTATGACCTGAAGTGATGACTCAGAAATAAAGAATGCTTGCTGTTTTCCAGAGGACCTGTGTTCATTTCGCAACCCCCACATTAGATCGTTCACAACTACCCTAGCTCCAGGAGATGTGCCACCCCTCTTCTAGTCTCCACAGACACCCACACATGTGTAGCATGCTCTCTCACAAACACATACACAAAAACACATCTAAAATATTTTAAATCTAGGCTGGATGTGATAGCACATGCCCTTAATCCCAACACCCAGGAGGCAGGAGAATTTCAGTGATTTCAAGACCAGCCTTGTCTACAAAGCAAGTTCCAGGACAGCCAAGGCTGTTACAAAGAGAAACCCCATCTTGAAAAAAGTCAAACACACACACACACACACACACACACACACGCACATAAAATAAAAAATTAAAATCTAGCCATAGCATGTCTTTAATCCCAGCACTTGGGAAGCAGAGGCAGAGAGATCTCTGTGAGTTCCATACCAGCCTGGTGTGCATAGTGAGGTCTAGGACAACCAGAGCTACACAGAGAGACCCTGCCTCAAAAAAAAAAAAATTCCTGGGGTCAAGGAATACTCTTGCCTCTGCATTAACATCCTGAGTAGCAGAAACCAGATATATTCTGCTGTGACTAGCTTAGATGTGTATTTATAAATAATTGTAACTTCATAGCCAAATATACAAGAATAGTGTCAATCTTTGGGGGTTAAAAATGAAGAGAGAACAAACGATCAGAAGCCCAGGTCCTACCTTAGGTTGCCTCATAGCTGGGAGGAAATGGTCTGTTCAGTCGGGAAAACCAAAGCTGTAAGACTCAGTGCCCACAGGGAGACAGGAGAGGTTACAGACTCACAAAGAACTTCAGACCACTCAGCAATGTTTAAAATAATCACAGACCAGAGAGATGGCCCAGGGTGTTGGAGGTACTTACGGCCAAGACCAACAACCTGAGTTTGAGCCATAGAACTCACACGGTGGAGAGGGAGAACCAACGCCTGCAAGTTGTCCTCTGGCTTCCACATGCACACAACGGCATGTACACACACAATGGCATGTACACACACAATGGCATGTACATATAAACACACACACACACTTGCACACAATGGCATGTACATACACTCACAAGGCATCCCCAAGAGCTGGAGACATAGCTTCGTTGATAACGTGCTTGCTTAATATGCACCAATCCTGGGCTTCAAGCTTCAGGACCAAGTGCGGTAGTACACACCTATCATCCTAGCACTTGGAAAACAGAAGCAGGACAATTAAAAGTTCAGGGTCATCATCATCTACATAGCAAGTCAGAGGGACAATCAGGGATACAAGAAACACTGTGTCAATAAATCAAACTATTAAGACGAAAGCTTGACAACTAGTGTTGACATTTCTTTCTTTCTCTTTTTCTCCGACAGGGTTTCTCTGTGCAGCCTGGTTGTCCTGGATCTCTGTAGATCAGGCTGGCCTCGAACTCACAGAGATCCACCTGCCTCTGTCTCTCAAGTGCTGGGATAAGGGCATGCGTCACCACCATCCACATTTCTAATCCCAGCGGTGATGTGGGATCCCCCTCTGTATGCTGTGAATGTGCTTTGTTACCACTGGTTAATAAAGAAGCTGCTTTGGGCCTATGGCAGGGCAGAATAGAGTAAGGCAGAAATTCCAAGCAGATAGAGGCGGAAAGAAGGTGGAGTCAGAGAGATGCCATGTAGCCACCAAAGGAGACAGATGCCCCAAACCTTGTCAGCTTGTCAGTAAACCTCAAGCCTTATGGTAATACCCAGCATAATAATAATAATAATAATAATAATAATAATAATAATAATGGGTTAACTTAATATGTAAGAGCTAAGTAAAAATATACTTAAGTTCCCATTCTCAAAACAAAAAGACGGGCACTGCAGGCCCTTGCTTTGTTTATTTTGTTTGAGAAGGGTCCCACTGTGTATCCATCCTTCTCTGTCCTGAAACTCACCAGACAAAGCCAGACTGGATTTAAATGCAGAGATCCACCCCGGCATGATGGGTTTAAAGGCATGTGACACCGTGTCCAGCAGCACTCAGTCCCAGCACTCTGAAGGCAGAGGCAGGTGGATCTCTGCGGGTTCCAGACCAAATGATCTACACAGTGAGTTTTACTGTGAAGCCAGCCAGTCAGCACTAGATAGTGAGTGAGCCCTTGTTTCACAGAAGACAGACAGAAAGACAGAAGCAAAAAACAACCAAATAATTTGCACCTTGGAAGGAAGTACTCACCATCGGGAGACTGCAATGCCACCCTGTGGACACGCACCAATTCTTGCTGTACGGTACCCACGGGGACAATGCAATTCTCAAATTTAGTACACTTTGGGGGGTGATCTGGATTCAGACAGTCCTCCCTACAGGTTACATGTGGAGAAGAATCTACGTGAATACCGGCAACTTATTGAACTTTGGGCTACTGATGAAATTCTCAACACTCGAACTGTACAGACTGGAGGGGTTTGTGGACTGTATGCACAAAAGTCTTGCTTACCACTAAGAGTGAGGAGGCAGGCTTTCACAAAGCTTGTTAGGCTTCTGACTGCCCTGTAAACCATTTCCAGTGGACTTGACCCTGACTCAGCACTGGACAGGCTGTGTAGAATAGAATTATGGCCGTTTTCACACACCCACAATATTGTATAGCTAGCAACCAGAGAATTATATGAAATCAAGATCCCAAAGGGATATTTTGAAAAAGTAAAGATATAAAATGCTTCTTTCAGCATTTATTTGTCCAGGAGCATGAAATACATGAGGAAATACATAATATTTCATAGCTCATAAATTGTCTCTGAGGAGGCTGTGGCGTAGCAAGTGGGGTTTCCAGTTTCCTAATGACGGTGGCCAGCAGAGCATGTGAGAGGGAGGGGCACCAGCGCCTAGCTTGAGAAATCTTGGCTTTGACAATGGTGAGTGGCCTGTCAAAATACCATCTATACGGTTCGTTGGGCCGGTGAAGCTATGTTGTATGAACTGTGAATAAAGATCATTCTGCAAGGGTAATAGTGAAGAAGATGCAGCTCCACACACCTGAGAACTTGATCCTGTCCTCCATCAGGGGACTGGACACTACACAGTCTCAAGAGCCAACATTTGGGCTGGTGAGATGGCTCACCTACCATGACTGACGACCTGAGTTCAGTCCCCAGGAGAGAACAGACTCCCCTGTACAAGCACGCATGCACACGCACACAAATTTAATAAAAAAAAAAAATGAAGTAGTCTTTAAAAAGTCAACATTTGTATGGAGGAATGGGTAGAGCAGATCTCTCTCCCATGGCTGTGACTTTCCCCTTTATCTACAAATTGAAGAGTTTATTTTTCTTTTCTTTTTTTTTTTAAATATTTATTTATTTAGTATGTATACAATATTCTCTCTGCGTGTATGCCTGAAGGCCAGAAGAGGGCGCCAGATCTCATTACAGATGGCTGTGAGCCACCATGTGGTTGCTGGGAATTGAACTCAGGACCTTTGGAAGAGCAGGCAATGCTCTTAACCTCTGAGCCATCTCTCCAGCCCCCTTTATTTTTCATAAATGATTTTTTTCTGTGCTTTGCTGTTTTGCCTGAATGTATGTCTGTGTGAAGGTGTCAGATGCCCTGGAATTAGCTGCCATGTGGGTGTTGGGAATTGAACCTGGGTCCTCTGGAAAAAGAGCTAGTGCTCCCAACCACTGAGTCATCTCTCCAGCCCTTGTAGAGACTAATAAAAGAAGAAATTACCTTTGATCCAGAAATTCTCATTACCTGTGGTTTGTAACAGAGGATGTACTGAGTGAGCATCTGTAGTCTAGGCAACCCAAGCATAAAGCTGAAGACAGATGCACACTTCAGCTGAGCTGGCCCGATTGTTAGGTGTGGTGATGCACACCTTCAATCCCAGCACTTGGGAGGCAGAGGCAAGCAAGTTTGCTAGTTCCAGGCCAGCCAGAGCTGAGCTACACAGTGAAACCGTGTGTGTGTATGTGTGTGTGTGTGTGTGTGTGTGAGAGAGAGAGAGAGAGAGAGAGAGAGAGAGAGAGAGAGAGAGAGAGAATTAACAGTAACAAAACCCTAGCACTCAAGAGGCAGAGGCAGGCAGATAAATCTGAGTTCGAGGCCAGCCAGGTCTACAAGAGCTCGTTCCGGGGCAGGTTCCAAAGCTAGAGAGACCGTCTTGATAAACCACAACCAAACCAAACCAAAAACCCCCACAAAAACAAAAAGCAAACAAAAAAACCCTGGATAGTCTCCAGAAATTTGAAGGTCAACAGACATTCTGATTTATCAAAGCAGGTTGGATACCACTCTGACTTTGACCCGTTTGTTTATCATCTGCCCAGAACATAGAACTGTCATGTCAAAGTGTTTTGCCTACATGTATGTACGTCTGTGTGCCTTGTGTGTGCCTGGGGCTTGACAAGATCAGAAGAGGATTTCCAAAAACTAGTTAGGGATGGTGAAGAGCCATCATGGAGGTTATTAGAACTGAACCCAGGTTATCTGGAAGAACAAGTTCTCTTAATGGTGGACTCGTTTCTCCAATCTGGTTTCCTTTTTGCTACAGGTTGTTTTCACTTTGAGACAAGACTTCCTTCTGTAACCTTGGCAACCATCCAACCCAGCTTTATTTCCCATAGTTCCATGTCCTAACTGAGCATTCTCTTCATGAGTGAGGGTGGGGCATAACCACTTTCCACAAAACTTACTGCCATGGAAAGGGGGATTTAGTCAGATAAGGACCTTGGTTTCTGACTGAAGCTACGATTTGTGTGTGAATGTTGTCTTCATTTACATAGGTGTACTACACACAAGTGTTGTTTGACGTCAATACAGTGGCTGCACCCTAATCTACTGCTATTTCAGCCAACAATTCCGACTCCGCAATTACTAGCCTGCTTCTCTGGCAGCGGCACAGGTATGCAGGCCACACCCTGGTGGGAATTCTGTTTCCGCAGGGCAGGCGCTCTGCCTGCTAAAGGTAGTTATAATTTAGATCTCTATTTATAAAGACGTAGGATTCAAAGGCTGGGGTGAAAACCTGTTAGCTCAGAGGTTGAGTAGCAACTAGTTAAGCTTCTCTCCTTGCTGGTGTCTCCCAGAGAGCGCCCTTTGGCTCACCAAAACAAAAAAAGTCACCCCAAATGGCTCCCATTCCTTCCAGTGCCCAGGTGCCCTCTGAGGCTGATTACTTTCTGGAACTAGTAGCTAACTCAGCTGATATGGGATTCCCCTCTGTATGCTGTGAATACGATTGGTTAATTAGTAAAGAAAACTTGCTAGGCCTGATAGTACAGAGCAGAACTTAGCTAGGTGGGGAAAACCAGGCAGAATGCTGGGAGAAAGGAGGCGGAGTTGAGGAGAAGCCATGGAGCCCCACGAGAGACAGATGTTGGAACCTTGTCAGTAGGCCATGAACCTCGTGGTAAAATATAAAATACTGGAAGTGGGTTAATACTAGATGGAAGAGCTAACCAGCAGTACACTTAAGTGACTGGCCAAGCAGTGATTTAAATATGGCTCTGTGTCATTACTTTGGGTCTGAGTTGCCGGGCAGCCGGGAAACAACACTCAGCCTCCTGACCCAAGGTTAATTTTATTTAATCAACACAAATGCAAACTCATGGTTTAGTGTGACCAAATGCCCCCCAACATTCATGCTCTGAACGTAGTTCCTTAGTCTAAGGCCACAGGAAGAATGCGCAGCTGAAGAGCAGCAATGGTTAAAATGTCCCATACCTCCGCCTACCTCCACCATTATGCCTCCTCCCTGCCTCCAGACCTGCTATAGTCTTCTTGCCTTTTCACCAAGCATTTTCTCTTATGGTACTGGAGATTGAATTTTTTAAAAAGTTTACTTATGTATAGTGTTCTGCTTGCCTATAGTTCAGAAGACGGCACCAGATTAGACGGTTGAGAGCCACCACCATGTGGGTGGGGGCTGGGAATTGAACTCAGGACCTCCAGCCCCTCTGATTTTACTTATGCATTTGTATCTGTATGTGGGTTAGTGTACACTGAGTACAGCTGTCCATAGCCCTGGATCCCCTGGAGCTGTAGGTACAGGCAGTTATAACCTGCCTGGGAGCTGGGAACCAAAGGCAATAACGTGCTAACCACTGAGGCATCTCTCCATCCCTGCACTTTAGACTTTAAAAAATGGGGTATGTGAAGGTGGGCTAGAGACATTGGCTGTGTGCTGGAAAATAATGTTGAGGTACAATGGAGCGGGAGAGATGGTTCAGTGGGTAAAAGCACAGAGATGGTTCAGTGGGTAAAAGCACTGGGCTGCTCTTCCATGTACCCAGGTTGATTCCTAGCACCTCCATTTTAAATAACAATTAGCCATGGTGGCACACACCTTTACTTGCGAGACAGAGATAGGCAGTACTCTGCCAAGGGTAGTCCAGCCTACATGAGCTCCAGTGAGATCCTTTCTCAAACAAAATGAGGTGTTCCATGGCTGTTATTTTCTTGCAGAGTACTGGGTTCAAGTCCCAGCAACCACCTTAAACTCCACTTCTGCAGGTACCAGGCATATATATATGGATATTCAGGGCAAACCTTCATACACATACAATAAATACATCTAAAAATTAAAAAGAAAATTTGGTTGGGACACTTAAGAGTTGAAGGTTTATCACCATGCATTTGGTTTGAAGCTAGCCTCAGCTCCAGAGACAAGGAGGCCTTACCTCAAAAAAAAAAAAAAAAGTTAATTGGATGTCAGTTGTGCCTAGCATCACAGGCGTGGGTTCAGTCAAAGTCCTGCATAACTGTGTAGAGTGGTACTTGGGTGCACGGGGAAGAGGACCAGAATTTAGTTCAAAGCCACCCTTGACAACACTGGGATCCACGAGACACTGTTATGACAAACTGGGAATGGTGGCACGTGCCTTGAATCTCAGCACTCTGGAGGCAGAAACATCAGAGTTCTAAGCAAGTCAAGGTGACATAGTGAGGCTGGAGCCATGACTTGACAGTTACTAGAACTGCCTTTTCTTCCAGAGAACCTGGGTGCGATTCCTAGCACCCACACTGGCTCACAGATATAAACGCAGGCAAAACACCCATGCGGGTGGGCAGTGGTGGTGCACACTTTTGATTCCAGCACCCGGGAGGCAGAGGCAGGCAGATGTCTGATGTTCGAAGTCAGTCAGGTCTACAGAGCGAGTTCCAGGACAACCAGAGCTGTTACACAGAGAAATCCTGCCTTGAAGAAACAAACAAACAAACAAAAAAACCCCAAACAAACAACGAACCACTTCAAATTCCCAACCCTCTGGAAGATCTTATGTACAGCCATCTTACTTATGAGCCTGACCCAGGCTCCACTACAACAAGCACACGGTACCAGGAGGGAGATGGTGACTTTGCGGATGAAGGCAGCCTGGAGTCTTGTGGATCCTACAAGAGTAGACAGCTGGGTGATGGCAGCCAGCACACAGGTGCCTTCAGGTTCTCCGGACACGAGGCAGCTTGAAAAAAGGAGACCCATTTTCCCCGCCAATCTAGGCGTCTGAGACTGGGAAAGCTGAGTTATCTGTGGTTTGAAAACAGGTCATTAGACAAACAAGAAGGCAATTTTTTTTAAATTGTTTTATTTGGGAAAAGTGCTTCTTACAAAAGGGCAGCTGCAAAATACAGAGACCTCTGCAACGATGACTTGCTTTTCTGAAGTGAAAGAACGGTGGGTCCCGGGAACCAAGGCAGAGGGACAAATCCGAGCATCTCAAGTTATTTCCGGAAACAGCAACAAAAGGCAAAGGTGAAATCCCAGCAAGGGATTCTAGCAATTTAGCTTCTGCTTGTCTTGCGGGTGGCCATGCCCTCCCCTTCCTTTAGTGAGAGGGGTTATTACTATAGCAAAGAATTCTTCTAGTACCATCAACACCTCGGTTTGGAATTCACCTGTCTACTTTCAATGATGGAAACGAGGCAGATACCCACAAAACAAACACAGATCCAAACAACAGAGCCCCCAAATGAGGACAAAGGTTTTTCCAAAAAGCATCTCAACTGAAAAGGCTAGACCATAAAACATTCAATACAATGGGGTGTCCAAGACCCAGCTTGTGCTGCCAACGGGACAAGCAGGCCACTTACCCTCTACAGATGATCGACTTCTCTAGCATACAGACAGACAGAGCTACTAGCACTGCTATGTTACCAACTACTGACACTCTTGGTCCTTTACGAGCTACCTGCCACACACGGCTGAAACCACTAATCCATCTCTGCCCACTAAGGCTAAGAATACTGCACCTATGCACAGATGGGAAGCTGCTCACATGCTCGATCACGCTCAACACCAAGTCCATTGATCCTTGGAGTTACCTGCCAACTCTGCATTGATGGAAATGCCACTGCATCCTCCTTGTGTTTTTACATTTTCTCACATTAACCTTAACACGTTTGCACCTGGTTCTGGTACCTCAGTAGTAGTATTTCTTGCGTGCAATTTAAACAAGAGCCCCAAACCACAGGACAAGCACATGTGATGGGGATTACAGGGCAGGGAACAGACAGAGAACCACCAAGGTGCAGATCTCACAGAAACCTCAAGGAGCCCTCCTACACCGAGCATAGAGAGCAACTTGCCGACTTAGGTCCCTTTTTTCCCAATTGCCCCTATCCTTGGACCCCCAAAGCATACTCAGTGCTTTTTCCTTTGAACTTGGGGTCTCAAATCGAGTGTGCAAAATCCATGAACACAACCTGGCTGAAAACAGATGGCGCGACAAACCTACACTAACTGTCTGACAGTTAAATTCATGTTACAAAAAAACTAACTTGAAGATTTATTTTTGTAACTTTTTGAAACAGAAAACAACACACTCTTGGGGGAAGGTGAGGGGGAGGAGCAGGCCCTGGGGAGTGATGAGGACAGCACCTGGAGTTCCAGAGGCCTGCCTAGGAGAGCCACACGCACGGCCACACAGCACAGGGGACAGCTACTGTCTGAGGCTCTGCAGACCAGTTCCCACGCCACGCAAAGCTGCTATAGATCCAAGTCATAAAAGTCCTCCAGCTCATCGTGAAACAAGTCCCACTCGTCCTCAGAGTCTGTCAGCTCGTCGTCCCCGCCTGCAGCCAAGAGCATGAGCAGCATCTCGCCCAGCTCAAAGGTGACCACCTCCTCCTCGTCGTTGTCAAAGGGGTTGTTCTCTCTCTCCTCAATCAGCTCCCAGAAGTGGCTCCTCCGTTGGGCCTGTAAGAAACAAGGCCATGATAGGGTGGCACTGTCGAGCAGTGTCTTCTGTCCTGTTGCTTATGAGGCAACCATGTGGCCAGAGGGCACGGCGAATCAGACTCCTGTTAGTCCACCTTACCAATGCTCTCCCCTCTGGCTAGCTAGATTTAGGGCTTTGAGCGCTTCCTCTCCTACCCCTCCCGGTTTCTGAGGTATGACTCCTTCACTCTGGCCTCCCTCCCGGACCTGAGTGTCATCTTCCCCTACCCCAGTATGTGCAGGCTCAACTGACAGTGTGGTATTTCCCCTCGTTTAGAAAAACAGTTGAGAGTTACCCGGTATCTGCTTGATGTTCCCACTTTCTGTCTCTGTGGCTCCTCTCTACGGCCATCAGGGTACGCATGCTTGTAAAAACAGTTCCCTCCAAATGGGCAGCTCCCACGTCCTTCATCAAAATACCTGCACGCCTTGTTGCTGGAAAGGAAAATATCGCAACCCTTATTCACAGTGGACTTCAGGCCTGGACTGACTTATCACTGAGGCAGAACCAGGATGTGCAGAGCCCCCCAAGACGTGTCCTTAGAAACGTATGCGCTAACACTGACCAGAAACATCCCAGTACACAGGAACTCATCGGGCAACTCTTAGACCCAGAATGAGCTAGGCTTCAGCTAGGAGACTTCCCTGGAAGAGTCCCTCGGCAGACACCCGAGGAATGTGTTAAAAGCAAGAGACAAACTGGGTAAGCAGTGATGGGTACAAAAGAAAGCAGCCTGGGAAGTCAAGAAAAGGAAGGGGGAGCTAGGAGTACATAGCACAGCACTGCTCTAGCCAAGGGAGCCAGGCTGCTCATACCTCATGGCCTCCTTGTATTTCTGAATGAGTTTCTGCTTCTCTTCTTTCTCCTCCACCCAGTACTCACTTGGAATGACAAAGTTAGATGTGATCCGGCATTCGGGGCAGGACCTGGGAAACAATGAACAGGCTGCAATGCACGGTCCCCTCTCTAAGCCCGCACTTCAAGACACACCCTGGTGTGTCACCGAGACTTAGAGAAACTGACAAGAACGTGAGCATTTTCAGAAAGGGGTTCCACAAAGTCACAACTGACCCTTTCTTTGGAGGGAAGACAAACTCCTTCATAAATCAACTCAATGGCTAGCCAGTTAAAAAAACAAAAACAAAACTTAAGTTAAAAAAAAACCAAAGGGGGGAAAAAACAAAAAGAAGACATTTCACACAGACTCCTTCTTTCGTTTAAATAAATTTATTTCTTGTAACTTTGCTCTGTTTGGATTGTGTGGCTTTTGTTCAGTTATGAGAACAGTTTTTTAAAGGATGGTGGATTTATTGGCTAGCTTAATGAATGGAATAGGAAAGTGGAAAATGTAAAAGGCCAAGAAACATACATTCAGAGCTAGATACGTTGTTCACGAACTCTAAACTGTTGAAATCCATTAAACACAATCTCCTCAAAAACATGAAGAGTCTACTAACTGATACACAGGGTTTCCTCATTTAATAAGAGAGACAGACGACTATACTAGCAGCTAGCTGAAGTACAAAGAAGAAATTCCAATTAGAACGCCCAGGTTCATGATAGAATACATGCATTTAAATGTGGTCCTTCTGGTTGGAAGTTGGCACAAGATACTAAATTCTTCCCGAAAATAGAAAGCACAAACGAAGATTGGGGAGGAGTCTCACTTTATGATCTTGCTCTCAAATTGCTTAGCACTTCTCCATTTGCGGATACACTTGAGGACAGTAGGTGTGGTTTGCAGTTGGACAGGATCCAAAGCGGCGCTCGCTGGGGTTGGCTTTCTCATAGACACCTCCATGCAGATCCCACATACCATGTCCTTGCTGCGCTGCACAGCGAAAGAGAGCTCCATGTCCTTCTCATGGGCCCTCAATGCAAGACTGCAAGAAGGAGAGACGGAGACACAGTCAGGCAGCCGCCAGTTCTGAGACTCCACATCAAGTCCCCACAGGTCCAGCAACCACTGTGGGGTCAACCTTCTGAGATCCAAAAGATTATCCAATTCCCCGTACCCAGACCTGTAAATCTGTGTACCCACAGTTCTCCCCAAAGACCCTACCAATTTCATAGATGTTTCAGTTTCTGGATGGAAAATAGAAAAACTAGGACAAAAACCTTCATTTCAAATCTGTCACTTGGGAGGTGAAGGCAGAAAAGACAAGAGTTCTATAGGTTAAGACCATGCTACATGAGACCTTGTCTCCAAAAAAATAAAGGATACACGGTGTGGTGGCATACAACTGTAATCCCTTCACCCATGGAGCAGAGACAGGCAGATCTGAGTCGGATAACAGCCTGGTCTACATTCCGAGTTCCAGGACAGTCAGGGCTATGTAGAGGGACCCTGAATCAAAAACAAAAGCAAACAAGAACAAAATGATGAACAGTACTCGGGCAGTAGTGGTGCACGCCTTTAATCCCAGCACTTGGGAGGCAGAGGCAGGTGGGTGTCTATGAGTTGAGGCCAGCCTGGTCTACAGGACAGCTAAGGCTATTCCACAAAGAAATCCTGTCCCGAAAAACCAAAAAACAAAACAGAAACAAAAAAGATGTACACAGTACTAGGCCACAGTTATGCAGGAACATTATTTCCTTATCGCTGTAAAGAGGGGTCTCAGTGGCACGCACTTGCAATCCCCAATATTCAGGATGTAGAAGCAGGAAGAATCCCACAAACGCGAGGTTCAGCCAACCTCGTCTATGCAATGAGTTGTTCCAAGTCATTAAGGGCAATACCAAAAGACATTGTCCCTAAAAAATTAAAACACTAAAAACTTTACTGAGAATATTCACACCATACAATTCACCCATTTACGTGCAATTAGATAATCACTGGTACTTTCAGAGAAATATAATACTGATTGTTTAATATTAAGTTTTTTTTAAATTATGCACGTGCACAAGTAACTACAGGTGCCAGAGGCCAGGAGTTGGATCTCCCTGGCCTGCAGTTACACATGGCTGAGTCACCAGATGTGGGTGCCAGGAATTAACTCAAGTACCCTCAACAAGGCTAAGCTACATATCTACCCCTTATCAGAATGTGCTCATTATTCTTCATAAGCCCATCTTCCTAACAGTTACTCATATGTGGGCAACCATTATTCTGTGGTCTGCCAATTCTGTGGCTGAGACCAGCTTGATGGACTCTTTCCAAGGTTACCTGTTATTGTACTGCTGAGTAACAGTTCTCAGCACCCATCCCCACTGAGACTCTATGAATGATGCTGTTATCAAATTAGGGCACTAGCCACACAAGCCTAGCAACCCACACATAAAGGTGGGAGGAAAGGAACTGTCCTCTGACTTCTACAAAGGTGTGGCATGTGTGAGTACACATGAAGTAAGAAAGCTGAGTGCGGGGCTCGAGAGACGCCTTGGCATTTAAGAGTACCGAGTGCTCCTGCAAAGGACCTCATTCAGTTCTCAAAACAAGGCAGCTCCATAGGGGATCTGACACCTTCTTCTGGGTTAACACTGTGCATGTGGTGAACAGACAGACAAACACACACACTCAACACCCATACACATAAAATGACAAATCAAAGCCAGCCAGGTACACAAACTGCTAAGCAGAATTATCAGCTGACCCAGTGACTACTTCCAAAGGATAACCAAAGCAGGGTTGTAATTAATGTAAAAGTCTAATATAAAAACACATGCTCACAAAACAGAAATGTTCATAATATCATAGCAGTCACACCGAATAAAAAGTTTAAGAAAAAAAGAGAAATCTGTATAAAGATGAAACCATCTAAATAGAAAAACACTGGATTGGGGTTGGGAGGACTATTCAGTCAGCAGAGTGCTCGTTGTACATACAAGCGGCGTAGGCTCCTAGGTTTGGACTCTCGGTATGCATGTGAAAGCCAGAGACAGCAACATGCATTTGTAATCCCAGCACAGAAGCATAGAGATGGATAGACAGGTCATCTAATTGGTGAGCTCCAGATTAAGGCAGAGACCTTGCCTCAAAATTATGTAAAGAACAAGAGAAGAAGACACCCAATGTTAACCTCTAGCCTCCACGGACACACCTGGAAACATAACATGTAAACAAATGTGTAATAATCACACACCCAGTACGCAACCACAAAATTAAGTACCGATACACACTCCAACTGGAAAACCTTAGAAACATCCTGCTAAATGAGGAGCAGTCACTGAAGGCATATATACTAAATGATTCAGCTACATAATCATCTAGAATTGGCAAAGCATCCAGAGAAACAAGGCAGATCCACTGTTGCCAGGAGCTCCAGGAAAAGAGCAGAGGCTGATGGCTCAGTGGGTTTACGCTTTCTTTGGGGATGAAAATGACTTTAGGATTATGGTAATGACTGAAGAATTATCATGAATATATTAAAAAGCAATGAAATATGCATTGCAAAAGAACTATAAGAATTATAAATCCCAGGAAAATTATTAGTAGTAAAAAAGGATGAGTAGAACAAAGCAAACCAGGGGGTGGTGGCCACGCCTTTAATCCAGCACTCAAGAGGCAGAGGCAGGAGGATCTCTGTGAGTTCAAAGCCAGCTACAGGAGCGAATTCTAGGACAAGCTCCAAAGCTAGAGAAACCCTGTCCCGAAAAAAAAAAAAAAAACAAATACCAAACAAACAAAAAACCCCACACCTCCACACCTTCTAAAAACCCATAGTCAGAGGTTCTGGAAACAATTCTCTTTAGGAAGGAGAGCACTGCTTGAGCCCCACTCTTCAGACCCTCTTGCCCTTGGCCTCCGCAATGCCGAGATCACACGGGTACATCAACACTTCTTTGATCACTTACTTTTATGTGCTGTGACCTCTGGGCAGCATCCGTGGGGTGCAGGACCTGTAGGCCACACATGTCACAGGAGTCTCCGTGGAGATACACACAGTTTTCCCCATAGCGACATTCTCCCACTGCAGCATAGGGGCAAAGCTGCTTCTTTGTCTCCACCGCAGCTGGCTCCTTCTCTGACTCTTCCTTGGTCACTGAGCCCTGCAGGGGTACTTCAGTGCAGGAAGGGGCAGCTGAAAATGTTTAAGATGGTGGTAAAGGTCCAAATACATAAGGCACAAATATGAACTAAGGTAACAGAACTACAACTGTAAGCTAACAACAGAACCACTTCAGTGAAACCTAAAGTCAGACTACTCAATTTCTACTTTCTCCCCAAGCCCTAATTTTGGTTTTTCAAGACAGGGTTTCTCTGTCCCCTTAGTTTTTTGAGACAGGGTTATACAGTCCAGGCTGGCTTAGAACTTGCTGTCTGCCTATCTCAAAATATCAACTGATGGAATTACAGGTATACACCCCCACTCTCCAGCTCCATAACACTTGGCTGGCCTTGAACTTAATCCTCCCACCCCAACCTCTCCAAAGCTGGTATTACAGGTGTGTGGCACTAAGCCCGGTTCTGCATGTGAATTTCTTAATACTAGTAGGTATTGGTTAGTGGGGTAGAATGGACCAGGAGAATCAGGAGTTCAAGGTCATCCTTCACTATTTGAGGATCTGAACTACCAGAGACACTGCGTCAAAAAAAACACACCAAATAAAGGACTGGTGGTGGGCTGAGTGTTAGCTTAATAGTAAAGCATTTGTCTAGCATGTGTAAAGTCCAGGGTTTGATCTCAGTACCACCAGGTGCAGGCGGGGGACAGCATTCGGAGACATTTCAGTTTTTAAACATAAGTTAATTTTTATTAGAGTTCAAAAAATTCTTTTACTTCATCTCTCTTAGATAACCCAATCTAAAGTGTTGACAGTAGGTTAAACTCAAACACTGGAAACAGGAAAGCTGAACTGAGTTCACTGTGGCCTGTCACTTAGCCCTCTGATTGCATTGTACAGGATCCTCACAATACTTACTACGGCCACAGTAAGGCTGCCCGGGTACAAACTCAATGGCATTCACCCAGTCCTCTGAACCTGCTCCTACAGCTGCAAAGTTTGGGTTTCTTGACTCAGCTTCGCCTGAATTCATTTCAGCAAGTGATCCAACTCCCGAAGAGAGACTTGAGGAAGCAGCAAGGGATGGTTTTGCACTCAGGTGTGTTGCAGTCACTTCCTCTTGTTTCAGTGGCTTGCTGTGTTCGTATCTGACACACAAAAGGAAGCAGTTACTGACCACCTACAGAGAGTACCCGGGCTCTTCAAATGTCAGCGTGAACATAAACATGACTGGAAGAAGCTAGAGCTTGTCAAGATGGATTCTTATGTGTGTGCATGTGAACCAATGTGTGTGGGTGTCCACAGAGGCTCAAAGGCACGTGTAGATCCCTAGGGTCAGGGTTAACAGGCAGTTGTGCACTGCCCAATGAGGGAGCTGGGATCCAAACTCAGGTTCTCTCCAAGAGTCAGTGTTCTTAACTGGTGAGCATCTTTCCAGTCCCAGGTAACTTTCAGAGATGGTTTGGCTATGTAATTCAGGCTAGTCTTATGACCATTATTTAGCTCATGTTGGCTTCGAATGCACAGATCCTTCTGCCATAGCCTCTCGAATGCTGGGACTATAGGCATATCAACATTCCTGGCTTGATTTTCAACCCTGTAGTGTTGTGGATTGAACCCATCTTGTGCACCTGAGCAAGCACTGGGCTATGCCTTCAGTTGGACATGGAGCACATGACGGTGTGTTTCAAAGGCCTCATTGTGATGTTATACTGTTCATCAAGGCTTGAGAGCAAGACTTAGCAAACTTTACAGGGTCAAGTACAACCAGAAGGTCAGATATCTGGAAGACTGAGGCAGGAGGATTCCATGTTTGAGACCAGCCTAGTAAACTTGCTGAGACTCTACCTCAACAAAATTTTTAAATGACTTATTTTCTATTTTATGTGTGTGGTGTTTTGCTGCATCTGTCTGTATGAAGGTGTCAGATCCTCTAGGATCTAGAATTACAGATGGTTGTGAGCTGCCATGTGGGTGCTGGGAATTGAATCTGGGACCTCTGAAAGAGCAGCCAATGCTTAACCACTGAGCCATCTCTTCAGCCCCTCAAAACAAAATTTAATAAGGGGTGCCTCTGCATAATCCTAGAACTTGATCAGCTAAGGAAGGAAGATTCTTACAAATTTGAAGCCAATTTAGACTACTAATTGAGTTCTACCTCCTACCCGCCCCTAAAAAAAAAAAAAAAAAAAAAAAAAAAACAGACTAAAAGAAAGTTAAGCATGTTCAAGCATGTTTTTTTTTTTCTCACTGCCTGGTAGTAAACATCTACTAAGTAATAAGAACTTGTGTAATCTACTGTAAAATCAGTACAAATGATGTAAGGTCTCTTTACAAAAGGAGAATGTTGACATGGGATACCAGTTAAGCAGGGGGGTATCAAGCAAGTGCCTCTGCCACCACTTTGGAGGTCTCAAAAAAATGGAGAAATCTGGGCAGTGGTAGCACATACCTTTAATTCCAGCACTCAGGAGGCAGAGGCAGGCAGATCTCAGTGAGTTTGAGTCCAGCCTGGTCTACAGAGCGAGTTCCAGGACAGCTAGGGCTATTACAGAAAAACCCTGCCTCGAAAAAACAAAAACAAAAACAAAAAACCAAAAGAGAAAAATCCAAATAAGCAAACCCAAAAACCTTTTTATGAGATTATATTCAAGAATAAATAGAATGACCATGAATGCATGTAGGACAGGCCCAGTGTGTCCATGTGCACCTGTTATCCCAGAGCTAGGGAAGCTAAGGAAGACAGATCTCTGAACCTGGTCTACAGAACAAACTGCCAGACAGTCAAGACTGTCTCCAAAATAATAAATAAGACCTACATTACCAAATCTACCTAACGAGACACTGATTCCCTTATAGATCTGCATAGAATATGCTCTGAAGTAAAAACTGAGTAGATACCAAGAAGAATAAACAAAGAGCAAAGAAAGAAAAGCCAAGGCCAGCAGGATAGCTCCATGGAACCAGGCGGACAAATGGCGCAAAGACATTCAGACAGGCATACTTGTCCACAGAATAAACTAAGCTATATTTTTAAAAAAATGGGGGCTGGAGAGATGGCTCAGTGGTTAAGAGCACTGCCTGCTCTTTCAAAGGTCCTGAGTTCAGTTCCCAGCAACCACATGGTGGCTCACAACCATCTGTACTGAGATCTGGTGCCCTCGTCTGGCCTGCAAGCATATATGCAGGCAGAACACTGTATACATAAATAAATAAAAAATTTTTTTTTTAAAAAGGTAAAAAGTACAGTGCATGTGGGGAATGTTTGAAGAACACGGACTGACACACTACATATGATCAAAACCAGGAAGAATGGCTTTGACGGTTTTGGGCTTTTGGTTTTGGTTTTTTGAGACAGGCTTTCTCTGTAGCTTTCTCTGTCCTGGAGCTAGCTCTTGTAGATCAGGCTGGCCTCAAACTCAGAGATCCGCCTGCCTCTGCCTCCCAAGTGCTGGGATTAAAGGTGTGCACCACCACCACCAGGCCTGTTTCAGTTTTTCTTTTTCTTTTTTTTATTTATTTGCTTTATTTATTTGCTTTCTTTCTTTCTTCTTCTTTCGTTTCTTTTCTTTCTTTTTTTTCTTTCTTTTTATTTCTTAGTTTCTTATCTTTCTTTCTTCTATTTCTTTCTTTCTTCTTTCTTTATTATGTATAAAATATTCTGTCTGTGTGTATGCCTGCATGCCAGAAGAGGGTACCAGACCCCATTACAGATGGTTGTGAGCCACATGTGGTTGCTAGGAACTCAGGACCTTGGAAGAGCAGGCTGTGCTCTTAACCTCTGAGCCATCTCTCCAGCCCCCTGTTTCCGGTTTTTCAAGATAGGGTTTCTCTTTATATACCTCTGACTGTCCTGGAATTCAGAGATTGGCTTGTCTCTGCCTCCTAAGTGCTGGTGGTTTTGTATTTTATTTTGGTTTGGTTTCACTTCTTTGGCATCTCATTATATAGCCCTGGCTATCCTGGAACTCACTGTGTAGACCAGACTGGTCTCATACCTGAAGAGATCTATTCACCTGCCTCTGAATCCAGAGTGCTATGATTAAAGGTGTACACCACCAGTATACCCAGCTCAAGACACTTAATACAATCACTTAATACAATGTACGTTGTATAAAACCCATGCCTAGTGACTTTGACATTTTTAAATGGCTCTAAAAGACATTTTTTCTTTTCTATCCTTTTTATTTTTCCTTTTTTCATTTGTTCTGGTTTTTCAAGACAGTGTTTCTGTGTAGCTCCAGCTGTCCTGGTACTTCCTTTGTATGCCAGGCTCGCCTAGAATTCAAGTGATCTATTCACCTGCCTCGCCCTCCAGAATGCTGGGATTAAAGGTGTGCACCTCTCTGCCCAGCTCAAGACATATTACTTAACACAATGTAAATTGCATAAAATTAAAACTAGTCACTCAAAATAAAGTTGCAAATTGAAACACTGCTGTATCCATTAGTTTATGTTATCTATGGCTAGTTTTTGCCTGAGAAACCATAGGCCTTGAGTCAAACACTGTACACTCTCTCCCTCATGTGGATAAAGTCTGCCAATCCAGCCAATAAAGATCCTTACATCTGCTAGAATCATGAGCCCCTGGAGAGTCTTTTATTACAGCTACTAAACTATAAGAGGATGTGACAAAATTGCCGGTTCTTTCAGAGTGTTAAGTGATTTTAAAAAAATGCTGAGAAAACAGTGGATTCTTCCATATCCTATACCAATATAATATAACTTCTTATATAAAGAACTTCAATGAGACTGGCAAGATGACTCAGTGGATAAAGGCACCTACCTACCACTAAGCCTGATGACCTGAGTTCAATTTCTGGAACCAATGAGATGGAAGGAGGATTTTCTAAGTTGTCCTCTGATCTACTTCAGCTTAGCCACACCATTCCCTCATTCTGTCCCATGGTCTACTCCCTACAGCTCTCTGCTATCCTCCCCACAGTGAGCCTTGTCTATAAGATCCAAAGAAACTTTTCCGCAAAGAACTGCTCCTTCATCCCAGGGTGTGACATCCTGACATCTCCTTTTAGCATGGCAATAGGAGACTAAACACTAGACTCGGATGTCAAGGAATCCATTTCTGACCCTTAGTTGGGGGGAGGGGCTTGCTTTTTAACCAATCCTTACAAATTCAGCTAAGTCTGACTTCCAAGCATTTGAACCTAATAGCTGACTATCGGTGTCTGCGCGTGTCTTTCTGTCCATCCATCCATGTGGCTGTGATACTGGTATTACTACACAGACTGACAGATTTCACCACACTATCTTTCTATGCATCCCTTTATCCACCCATCCATCTGTATGTGCCAGTGGCTACAAGTCTGACCTCGTACGCTGTTTTCAGGCATACTCAAGACTCTGCTCCAACAGTAAAGTCCAATGCCGCTTCCCTTCATGAGGCTGGACTCACAGACTTTGTCCAGACTTGTGTGAACGTGACAGCGCGCGTGTGTGTGACTCCTGAGACTAGGTCATTTGCAGAGCCCTCTTTGACTGCTAGCACTGGAGAAAGCAATACAAGGACATGACAGCAGCCACTGGGAAAGGTCCACTAGCAAGGAGCCAATCAATCAACGTCTCTGCCAGCAGCCACATCACAAGTGATCCCCCCATCTTTCAAGCCAGTAGATGACTGTCAGTCACCCTGGCCAAAACCCTGCCATCCCTTAAAGTCTCTAAACTAGAACAATTCTGATCGCAGGCCTCCAGAGATGACACTAAATGCTGACTGTATTAACCTGCTACCATTGAGTTATTAACAGCAGGAGACAAATAATACATGCAATACCTTCTAACCTGGAAAGATCTACTTTATTCAGTTTCTGCATAGAACCCACTATGGTAACAGATCAGGTGCCAGGCTTATGACAGCAATACCATGCCTAATGGCAGAGATTGCTTAGTACCGAATCCCTGTTGGTGTACAAATACTTTAGAGGTATTCCGGGAAAGCACTGCCTGGAGCGCTCCTCCCTAAACTTATGTTGTTTCCTGAGCTTAGGCTCTTCAATAGTTTTAGACCAATGGTTGGCCTATGAGGCCCCGGGTTTCATCCCCAGAACTTCAAAGGGTGTGTAAAGGACTAGTGTAGTACTCCAAATGCCCAGACTCAACTCACTCACAATCCACACTAGGAGAGGACAACTAAATAAACTAGCCCCGGTAGTACAAACCTCACACCAACCTTTGTCTGTTTTCCTCCTAGTTTTTGTGACAGGGTCTCACCGTGCAGTCCTGGTTGGCCTAGAAACTTACTATGTAAACCAGGCTGGCCTCAAACTCACAAGACATCCAATGCCTGTGCTTTATTTTTGATTTGTTTGGTTCTGAGAGCCACCACAGCAACCCAATAAGGACTTTTCAAAGCATAAGCATTTTAAAAAGTGCTCCGTATAATGCTACTAGAATTATATATACAAAGCTACTAGGATTATATATTTTAGTTTCATTTCTTCCTCAACCCACCCTTGAACAGAAGGCTTACCTGCAGCGGTCTCCGTACACACAGCACCCTCTTTGAAAATACTTGCACACTGCACCGTATGGGCTGTCGGAAAGGTCATGCGAGTATCGACAGTTATCTCCTTCCTTACAAACCCCATGCATAAAATATCTGTAAGACAAAGAACCAGAAAACTAGATTAGAAGACTAAAGCCAACTCTCAAAAAAAATCCATTACCACCACATTCTCCTGGCATGCTCACAACTACCCAGCTAACACATGAAGTCAGTCTAGGCCGGGCAGCTTGGAATACCCATTTGGGTCCACAGATGCAGCATAGGGATCAAGATACCTGCCCCCAAAAGGTGGATGTTTATACAGGGTTCCTTTGGGGGAGCCTGGTCTACAGAGAGTTCCAGGACAGCCAGGGACAGAGAAACCCTGTCTCAAAAAACAAAACAAACAAGAACTCAGCGGGAAGTAGAATTACACACAGAACTAGCCTCATCTCAACTGTATCAGGTCTAACCTACTCTAACTCAGGTGTAAACTCTGGCAACTACTGTGAGATCTTCTGAAAGCTGAAGGCCTGAACTCTGTAGAACATTTTAAAAATCTTTTGTTAAAAGTATCTAAAATGATGTTAGAAACACAGCTGGATGTGGTGGCTGACGAAAACATGGCTATGAGTCACAGCTCACTTAAGTGTTTAGTTTTATGTGATTACATGCCTTTTCTGACACTAACATTATGTGAAATCCATTCTTTATAAATCTGAGACATGAGATGGTGCAACATGTAACAGACAATAGGTAATGAGAAGGCAATGTACTTCCAAGAATTTCTCCCCAAGACAAAAGATGGAAGTGCATGTCAGTGTGGTGGTATAATCCTACAATCCCAGCACTGGGGAGATAGATGGACGCAGGCATTCAGATACTGTCTCAAAAACCAGAACAGGGTGGAAAAGATAACTTGGTGCTAAGACTGATAGCCATGGACATAGGAGAACCTGACTCTTGTGACTTGCCCTGACATTCACACACACACACACACACACACACACAAAAATGAAGCAGCTAAAAAAAAAAAAAAAAAAAAAAAAAAGCCGGGCAGTGGTGGCGCACGCCTTTAATCCCAGCACTCGGGAGGCAGAGGCAGGTGGATCTCTGTGAGTTTGAGGTCAGCCTGGTCTACAAGAGCTAGTTCCAGGACAGGCTCTAAAAAAGCTGCAGAGAAACCCTGTCTCGAAAAAAAAAAAAAAAAAAGCCTGTGGATATACCCAGCCAGCAGAATGTTTACCTAGCATGCACAAAGTTCTGGGTTCAAGGCCTAGTATGAGTCCACAGCCTACAACTGGGCTGTTTTACACTGCTACAGTGCATACTGTGCAATTCCACCAACAATAAGGTAGGTGGAGGCAGAAGTTCAAAGTCATCCTTGGGAACCTAGAGTGTAGGGCAGGGCTGAACTACATGAGACTATGTTTAAAAACAAAAACAAAACCTCAAGTCTACAACTCTTTATTTTAGAAGAGAAAATAAGGAGTTGGAGACGGCTGAGTTGTTAAGAGCACATACTACACTTGCAGAAAACCTCAGTTCAGTTCCTAGCACAACTGCCAGATCCAACTCCAGAGACCTGAGGCCTCTACTCCCTACAGGTACCCACATACATGTGCACATACCCACAAACTGACAATTGAAATAAATCCTAAAACTAAAACCGAATGGCTAGGAATATAGCTGGGTTGTAAGGTGTTGCGCATGATGTCCCGAGTTTAATCCCCAGCACAAAAAAAAAAGGAAAGGAAAAAAAAGAAGAAACAAATGCAGTCCCTCTGCAAGAGCAAGAAGTATCCTAAGCCCCTAAGTCATCTCCAGCACCACCCCCACTTATTTTGAGACAAGATCTCACTACGTATCCAGGGATCTGCCTGCCTGCTTTGGCCTCCTCAAAGTTGGGATTAAAGGTATATATCACCACACATGGCTGATGTGTATAACGTGTCTCAGACGATACTTTAAATTCCTAGTGGGGAAGCATCATGATCTAGTCTTTACACTCCCTATGGTACCTATCTCTCTATAAGACACCCAAGTAGGGCTGGAGAGGTGGCTCAGTGGTTAAGAGCATTGCCTGTTCTTCCAAAGGTCCTGAGTTCAATTCCCGGCAACCACATGGTGGCTCACAACCACCTGTAATGAAGTCTGGTGCCCTCTTCTGGCCTGCAGACATACACGCAGACAGAATATTGCATACATAATAAATAAATATTTAAAAAAAAAAAAAACAAAGACACCCAAGTACCATAGTAAATCATATCAGTAAGCAAATTAAATGTACCTAGGCAGGATTATCTTTACAAAACCATCCAAATGTATATAGCACACATTACCTGAGAAAAAATTTTAAAGGAGAAAGGAGAAAAAAAACCTAAATATTTGACACAGAGTAGGGTTAAATCTGCAACCCCAGATGAGAGCTGAGTTAAGAATTACTACTTAAAGAACATCGCAATAGGGCTGGAGAGATGGCTCAGAGGTTAAGAGCATTGCCTGCTCTTCCAAAGGTCCTGAGTTCAATTCCCAGCAACCACATGGTGGCTCACAACCATCTGTAATGGGGTCTGGTGCCCTCTTCTGGCCTGCAGGCATACACACAGACAGAATGTTGTATACATAATAAATAAATAAACATTTAAAAAAAAAAAAAGAACATCGCAATAAATATTCTATCTCAAAAAGGAGAAAAATGGGCCTTGTTGGTGCAAACCTTTCATCTCAGCACTAGGGAGGGGGGAAGCAGGTGGGCTCGAGTTTGAGGCCAGCCTGGATCATAAAGGAATAATGTAACGAGAGAGTAAAAAGAGCCTCTCTTAATTTTGGTTTTTCGAGACAGGGTTTCTCTGTAGCTTTGGAGCCTGTCCTGGAACTAGCTCTGGTAGACCAGGCTGAACTCAAGAGATCTGCCTACCTCTGCCTCCTAAGTGCTGGGATTAAAAGCACTTAGAAACAAACACAAAAGCTGGGTCTGACTCCTACACAATCTTAAACAACCTGGTGGCTAAAGCAAGGGGATTATTGGATTCAAGACTGGCCTAGGGTACATAGCAGGACTGTTTCCCCACTTTCACCCACCCAAAAGAAAAACCCCGCTGTGATTGGCAAACAATAGGTTTCAGATGACAGGTGACATACACCTTTGATCCCAGACAGCTCGGGAGGCAGAAGTGGGCAGATCTGTTGAGTTTGAGGTCAACCAGAGCTATATAGTGAAACCCATTCTCAAAAATGAATAAATTTCACTAGGAGCATTATGGTAGTTGGGCATGGGACTTCTAAGAACCTGTTTGAAAGGTACACTGGGATTCCAAAGTCACATTAGCCATTTCTTGCTAAAAAAAATAAAATAAAATAAAAAATAAAAAAAAAATAAAACTTAGGCCTGGCATGAAGCTCACTTGGTAGAATACAAGTAGTTCTGAGTCCAATTCCCAGCACTTCAGAAACTGGCATGATGATCCATGCCTGTGATCCCACCTCTACTGTGGCAGAGGCAGAAAGATCAGAAGTTCTGTCTCAAAACAGAACAAAAAAAAGCAAATTCTCGCAACCAGCAGTTCAAGATATGGATTTGGGAGATTGAGACACGAGGATGAGGCCAGCTAGACTTTGTTTCAATAATAAAGATAGATAATTTGAAGGAAAGAAACCTTAGAATTTTTGTGTTATTTCAACTGCCAGAATATTCGCTTATTATTATAGAAGCATTCTAATACAGAAGCATCTAGGTTAAAAAAACTACAGTTTGGGAGCCAGCGTGATGGCTCAGTAGTTGAACGGTGGCTCCTCCTCCCAGAACACAGGTTTGATTTCAAGCTCCTACATGGGAACTTACAACTGTTCTGACCTCTTCCAGTTTCCCCAGGCAACTAGGCATACGTAAGGATTGTCTTCACAGCACCTCTCTAATAAGGTGAAAGCCAGCCTGTTGGTGGCAGTATAACACTGTTTCTCAGCAGAGGTGCTTGTTTCTTAGGCAGCACAAACAAAACACAAGTCTTAAGCATTAACAGTAGCTAATGAGAAGTGAGACTGAACAATTAAAAATTAGGACTGTGCTGGCTGAGGAGGTCTACCTCTTTGACCCCAACACTGACTTTGAGTAGGAGGCAGGCACATCTGTGAAGTAGGGGCTAGTTCCAGGTCAGTCCAAGCTACACAGTAAGATCCCTGGTCTGAGAACAAGGAGAGCATCCCAGCTGGAAGAGCTGGCTCAGTAGTTAGGAGCACCACTTGATGCTTTCACAGAGGACCCAGGTTTGACTGCCGGCACCCATGGTGGCTCACAACCAACTGTAACTCCATCCAGTTCCAGTGGACCTGAAGACTTCTTCTGGCCTCAGTGGCTACCAGGCATGCACGCAATACATTCGGGGAAACACTCATACACATTAAAAAGTAAATTATCTTTTCAAAAGTAAAAATTAGGGGCTAGAGAGGTTAAAAGCACTGGCTGCTCTTCCAGTGGTCCCTAGTTCAATCCTTAGTACTCACACGGTAGATCAGTCTATAACTGCAGTCCAATGGGATCCCTTCTGGCATGCAGACGGACATGCAGATAAACAACCATATACATAGATAAATAATAAATAATGTAGCACAAACCCAGAGACAGATATTGGGGTTCAACCCAAAAACCAGAAAAGCAAAGCAGCCAAGCCACTAAAGAAGTCTTATCTCTACCAAGGCTGGGTAACAGCAGACTAAGCAGAGTCTGCCTCTCTCCCATTCATTTTATATTCCCTCTAGTGCTGAGATGAAAGGCTTGTTGACTTCCTAGTACAGGGGGGGGGGGGGGGGGGGGGGGGGGGAATTAAAGTACGCCGCCACCACCTGGATTGGTTTCTGCATTGTTCTTGGGTAGCCTAGGGTGGCCCTGAACTCAGAGATCTGCTTTGTCTCCCAAATCCTGGGATTAAGGGTGTAGGCCACCACTGCCTGACCTCTAATGGCTTAGTTCTGCCCTTCTGATCTTTAGGCAAGCTTTATTTACTAAAATAAAATACCACTATAAAATAAATCTTAGAAAACAACATTCTTATCTAAGCAAGTAACTTTAAAGAGGAATATGCCGAGGCTAAAAACCACCCTTGAGGGGAGGTGCAGAGCCAGCTCAGCAGTTAGGAGCACAAAGGCAGTTGGGTTGCTAGCACCCACCCAAGGCAACTAACTCTTAAGGGCAGGTAATCCAGTACAAGGGGAACCTGACACCTCAGGGCACTAGTACCTCGGGGCTGCGCCTTCTCTCAGGAGCAGGTGTAGCGATCAAGCACACTGAAAAATATTATAAGGAACACATCTGCAGTGAACTCACAGTGCACACCCCATTTGCTGAAAGTCGGAATACCGTAGTCCCAGAAAGAAAAACATGTTCTATTTAATAGGTCCTCTCTCCCTTTAGTAACTTAAAAGTATACTTTAAAAAATTCAGAATGGATGCATGAATGTGTGTATGTAAACAATTTCTACAATTTTAAGATTTTATTTTTATTTTGTGTGTGGGTATTTTGCCTACATGTATATCTATCTGCATTGTATGCTAGCAGTACCAACAGAGGCCAAAAGAAGGCGTTGAATTCTCTGAAACTGGAGCTACAGTCAGTGTTAGCCACCCTGTGGGTGCTGGAAATCAGACCTGGATCCTCTGGACAGGCAGCAAGGAAGTGCTTTTAACCACTGGGCCATCTCTCCAGCCCCAGTGCACAAAAAAAAAAAAAAAAACCGAAGGCAGAAAATTTCTAAAGTCCTATAAAAGAGTTGCATCAACATCAACCGGAGCATTTATTAGTAATGCAGGGCACTGAGGAGGAGCCCTGCAGGTATAACAGAACTCTGCTTCTCTCAAAGCTCAAAGTCTACAACAAAGATTTCATAGTTGTTATTCCTCTGTTCAAAGAAGACTTTAAGAGATAATGTTGTTGGCAACTACAACAGAAAACAATGTTAAGCATTTACACCTAAAACATCAAATAACCTGTGGTTTCTAATTAGGCTGGTGTGGTCAAGACATCATCCTGCCTCGAACTAGCTGGAGGACAGGTGCGTGCAACTATCAAGGGCTCTACGTGCCACCGTAAGGGGCTCTACAATTTCATAGATGACTAGGCCAAGCAAATGCTATGGAGAAGGGCACTTCTTTGACACCAGTCCTAAGACAGAAGCAGGAGGATCTCAGAGTTCAAGGCCAAGTGCTGTGTAGTGAGACCCTGACTTCCTGGTTTTACCTGCACTTTCCAAACACTATTTATTACTATAGGTGTGGTCACCATGTGAAACTCTAAGTTTGTGTCTTGTTTGTTTCATTTTCTAATTTACCTAAACTAAGCCATCTTGCTGATCCTAAGCCTGCATCCTTTTCAAGTGTTCATACTGTTTTCTTAAAATTTATCTCAGTTGGGAGGCCAGTCTGGTCTACAGAATGAGTTCCAGGACAGCCAGACCTACAGAGAAACCATCTTGGAAAAACAAAAACAGCTATAATTTTTTGAGACTGAACCTTCCTATGTACCCTAGGGCAGGCACATGAATTGCCATATTTCCTAGGCTAGTCTAGAATTCAAGATTCCTTTGCCTTAGCCTCCCCAAGCCAGGATATTCAAAGTTTTGTGCATCTGTATGCAAGACTAGGGAAAGAAGCTGAGTCATCTCTCCAACATCCAAAGAATTTCTTTTTAGACATAAAAGAAGCGTTCACAAACAACTGTTCCAAAACACCTAGAAAACTCCATTAATTCAATGAGCCTTATGGAGCTGGGCTTGGCCCAAGTTTATAATTCAGCACTTAAAATCAAGGTCACTGCCTGGTGCTGGTGGCACAAGTCCTTAATCCCAGTACTCCAGAGGCAATGGTGGGCAGGGATCTGAGTCTGAAGCCAGCCTGGTTCCAAGTCAGCCAGGGATAGACAGAGAAGCCCTATTTCAAAATAAATGTCAAGGTCATTTCTGGCAGCATAGGGCGTTCAAGGTCACCCTGTGCTAAATAAAACCCACTTTGTTTTTAAAGACCCTAAACTGGGCAAGATGGTACAGGCCTTTAATCTCAGCACCAGGGAGGCAGAGGCAGTTAGAATCTGATATCGGGCGGCAGTGGCACACACCTTCAATCCCAGCACTCGGGAGGCGGGGGGGGGGGGGGGGGGGGGGGGGGGGGGGGGGGGGGGGGGGGGGGGGGGGTGGGGGGGGTGGGGTGGGTGGGTGTGTCTTTGTGAGTTCAAGGAGGCCAGCCTGGTCTACAAGAGCTAGTTCCAGGAAAGGCTCCAAAGCTACAGAGAAACCCTGTCTTGAAAAACCGAAAAAACAAAAAAACTATGTCTCTGTGTTAAAATCAGCCTGGTCTACAGAGTATGTTCCCAGGATGGCCAGGTTATGCAAAGAAACCCTGTCTCAAAAAACAGAAGATCCTAAATGTAGGCTCTACAAGACGTCTGATGAGGAACTAGAAAAGAAATAAGGAAAACTAAAAGCAAAACAGGGGAGAAGACAAGCTTATAATCAATCTCAGCCCTGGAGATAGATGTGGAAGGATCAGGAAGTCCCAAGTCATTCTGGGCCACATAAGCTTCCTCATCACACACCCCACACATTCCTCAAAAGAATAAAAAAGGGACCGTGGCAAGATGTCCTTGCTGATAAAAGCGATGGCTGAGTTTGATTCCTGGAACCGACAGAAAGTGAAAGAGATTAAAATTGTCCCCTCTGACCTCCACAGGTGCTCTGTGGCCCGGGGACAGTATCCCAGACACAGCATACACACACTATTACTTAAGAAAGGAAAATGTTGAAACAGAACTTTTCATAGAAGCAGGCATCTGACAGAAAGATAAATCGATAATGAAATGTTATTTGGCAATGGGTATTCAAAACTAGACTAGATAAAGATAGTAGATGGAAAAAAAAGTCAAGGTACTTAAAATTTCATTGAAGCCCGGGTGTTAATTAACACTTGTTATTTCAGCACTGGGAGGGTAGAGGCTGGAAGATGAAGTTCGAGGCCAGCCTGATCTACATTGCAGTTCTAGTGCAACCGGGGCTGCAAAGCTGGAACTTTTCAAAAAAGAAAAAAGACCTTAGGATAGAAATTCTTCAGTTTCGTTGTTAATGCCAACAACGAGTTCTTCGGTAGGATCAAACAGCCTTTTGCATTTGCCTATAAAATGTCCTTGTCGTACGAAAAGTGGCTTTTCCTTTGGATTTTTTTTTAACCGATAGAAAAGCTTAACAGTCTCTCTTGATGGTTAAATCAATACAGTCGGGTGTGGTATCATACGCCTGCAATCCCCGCACTAGAGAAAAAAGCTTGCCGAAAATTCTAGGGCAGTCAGGACTATATATAGGTCAACCGGGGCAACACAGCAAGGGTGCCTGTCTCAATAAAACACCCTCCCCCAAATCGTTAATACAACAAATACCCTTCAAAATTTATAGCTGGGAAAAAAAATTTCATGGGAGCTGTATAGCCGCCACCTGATCACTCATTTTTCGAATAATTTCGTTTCGCTTACCAAACCAGAACCAACCCTCTCTCCTAGGATCTCTTTTCTCGCAAAGAGGATCGCCGCTCAAAGGGACAGTAACAATAATGGCAGTTCATAAAATCAAGGGTGGAGGAGGCTAACGCCGGCTCCGAACGCTCGGTTCGGAGACAAAGCTCGGAACCGCCAGCCACCGACTACATACAAAGGAATACAAAAGCGGCTGCTCCCGGCGGGGCGGGGGTGCGCGGCGCCGAGAGCAGAAAAGACGTTACAAACGGATGGACGGGCGCGGAGGCCCCGGGGCCGGCCGAGCTCGCCGGGACCCTCGGAGCAGCTCAGGGCGCCTGGAGGATCGTTGGAGCCAGACTCGCAGCAGCGAGCTCGCGCCGCATCCCGGGGAGGGGGACGCCGGTCCTCACCGCACGCACCGGAGCGCCGCTGGATGAGGGGAGGCGGCGGGACCGCCCCGCAGTCCGAGCCCGCAGTCCGAGCCCCGCAGCGATCCCGCTGACGACCTCCGCGGGGGCTGACGCAGCGATGCTCTGCGGCCCGGGCGGCCGCTGCAGGGGACCCCGCGACGCCCGCCTCCGCCTCCTGCTCGGCCCCGCAGCCCCCGCCCTCCGCCGCGCCACGCAACGTCCTACCTGCAGGTGACCTGTTTCGTCCAGCCGCCGCCGCTGCCGTCGCTGCCGCCGCCCCCTCCGCCAGCCCCCGGGGACAGGGCAGCGACTGTGGGGATAGGGGTGAGGGAAGCCGCTGCCACCGCCGCCGCTGCCGCTCCTGCTCCTGATGTTGTGGCTGTTGTTCCGGGAGCCGCAGCCTCCGCCATTACTGTTTATCCCACACAGCAATGGCCCCGGAACTTCCGGGATCACATAGTTCCGGTCCGGCTGAGAGGGTGAAGACAGCGGAGGGAGGGGAGGGGAGGGAGTCTGTGGAGCCTGAGCGCTCCGCTCCGTCCCCGCGCCGCGTCGCCGTGTCTCCGAGCGCTCGGGCCTGGGGAACTGCGGGCTCCGCTGGCCACCCGCGGCCCTCTCCCGGCGATGCTGATTGGTTGAGATCTCAGGCTCCGCCCGTAAGGGGCGGGACCGCGAGCGCTAGCCAGGTGTGCTCGGATGCTCCAGATTCGAGCCACCAGAGGACCACAAACAAGAGCCGACCTTAAAGCAATGTCTGATGAGGTAGACGGCGCGGGGAAGGCCTGGCTGTGTGTCTGCTCTTTCCCCAGTATGAACTGGATACCTAGTGTGCTTCTCTCTCGGGAGGACAGTGACCCCTATCTCACAGGGACTGTCAGAATCCATGTTGTTGGGAGTGTACCAGGCAGGTGTGGTGGCAGACATCTGTAATCCCAGCACTCTGAAGGGTTGGACATCAAAATCGCTGCAAATTCGAGGCTAACCCAGGCTACATAGTCCCTGTCAAAATAATAATAGTAATTAAGTAAATAATAAAATGGTAATGTGAGGTATCCCATGTTTGTAATACGAGTGTTTCGGAAGCTAAGGGAAGGGGATCACAGGTTTGAGGCCAACCTGGATTACCCTGCAAGATTCTGTCAATAAACATACAGTCTTCAAGGGCATGTTCCCAAAGGCTGGTTTCCTGCCACTAAGCCCTTTCTACCAAAGTTCCCACCGCTCTCCAAAAGTTATGAATTCACCAATAGATTAATCCACCAATGAAGTCAGTACTGTCATGATACAATCTTCTCCAAAACTGTCCTGACAGCACTGACCAGGGAAACCAAGGCTACATCACATGAACTTTTTTGAGGAGCATTTTAGATCTGAAGCGCTCTCTCTCTCTTTCTCTCTCTCCCTCCCTCCCTCTCTCCCTTCCTCCCTCCTTCCCTCCCTACTCAATATGTAGACCATGCTGGACTTGAATGAACAGAGATCCGCCTCCCAGATATTGTATATTGATATTAGCAGCCTTCCGCCACTTCCCCCTTTATCTCTTTCATCTATAAGGTCTGTTGTACAGTTGTTTGGGAGGCAGCAGAAAAGTGAGCATCACAGTTTGGCAGGGGCAGATGACATTCCAAACACGAGGCTTTCGGCATCCTCTCCCTGTAGTACCCATGACCAGAGCACGGGAAGCCCACAATCACTTTAGAATACAGGAACCCCCTTTATTTTATTTTTAGTCAATTCAAAATTTATTAGATATAGGAAAAAACTATATCTCTAAGTCAATTCTTGTTAGATTCCTAGTAAAATAATACAGTTGAACAGAAAATCACTATACTTTTAGTCTAAGATATATTGTTGAAGGGGCTAGAGAGATGACTCAGCAGTTAAGAGCACTGGCTGCTCTTCCTGAGGACCCTGATTCAATTTCTAGCACCCACATGGCAGCTCACAACCGTCTGTAACTCCTGTTCCAGGGGTTCTGACACCAGCACACAGTCATATATGCAGGCAAAACACCTGCTATATTAAAATACAAATAAGTTTTTTTTTTTTAAAAAAAAGATACGTTGTATTTTTTTCCTTCTTCAGATGATAGATGGCTATAGCTGAATACAGGAATGAGTGTACTCGTCCCAAGTGTACAACATAAATCCAGAAGTGATAAACTGTAATGGGCCAACTTTGGGCCCTGGAGAATCTTTTGTGTAGAATCATGGCATTCCCCCAGTCCCAGCAGAGGGGGTGCAGCCTGTGCTCCTGGTTCCCCAGCTGACAGCTTTATCTCTGCCTGACTGAAGATCTCTCCTACCAAGCCCATGCTGCTTTGCTGGCAGAGGGCTCTAGGGAACCCACACTGATGCCAATGCAGAGAGGATGCTGCATGCCAATACTGGAGAGCAGTGGGCTCCGGAGACGTGAAAGAGGACAGACAAGAAGTTACCTCCTTTATTTTGTTTTAAATTTTGTATGTGTGTGTTCTTTAAAAAAGAAAAAAGTATCCATTTAAAGTGTATACCATGATTCAAATATATAATAAAGGAATCATTATTAGCAATAAATCCATTATCTCACACGTAGTTTGTGTATAGTAAGAAACTAAACTCTAGTCTTTAGAAAATTTCTAATAAATACTATGCTATTTATTATACACCTCATTTAGTAGGTTGATCTCTAAACTTACTTGTCCCACCTAACTACGGCAACTTTGTACCCTTTGCTGGATTTCCCCATTTCCTGTCTTCCGTCCATGGTAACACTGTTGCAGTGTGTTTCATTTTTTTTTTCAATCCCACAATCCTTTGCCTTCCCTAGAAGTCTGATGGCAAGGTAAGGGTCTCGGAGCACTTCTGAAGCCATTTTTTAGCTAGGGTTCTGACTCTTGCCCGATGTCTGCTCAAACTGTCCCAGTCTGGTTGGAAGTAGGGGCTTGAATGTGTGCCAGAAGTATTTCTGTTGTTATTCAAAAACCATAGGTTCCTCAGCCTCCCAAGGCTGGGGTGATAGGCATGTCCCACAACGCCCCCCTTTCTTTTCTCTTTTCTTTTTTTTTCTTTTCTTTTCTTTTCTTTTCTGTTTGTTTGTTTTATTTTGTTTTTTCAAGACAGGGTTTCTCTGTAGCTTTGGAGCCTGTCCTGGAACTAGCTCTTTTAGACCAGGCTGGCCTCAAAATCACAAAATCTCTGCCTGCCTCTGCCTCCCTAGTGCTGGGATTAAAGACACATGCCACCATGGCCTGGTTCACCCTCCCCCCCTTTTTTTTTCATAAACTATTTTTCCTGTTTGACTGTTTAAGGTTTTGGTATGGTGGTGGTTTACATTTGTTGAAGTTAGAAGAGGGCATTAGAACCTGGGAGTGAAGGTAAGCCACCATGTGGGTGCTGGGAACCCAACCCAGGTCCTCTCCAAGAGGAGCAAGTGCTCTTAACCCTTGAGCCGTCTCACCACTGCCCCCAATCTATTTCTGCTTAATGACACAACTCTAATATCTGCACTTTGTACATGTGTAGGAAGATAGAATGTGTGAAGGGACATGAGGGTGATACCAGCCAAGGTATGCACTGAATGCAGACGAGGATATGGGGTTCAGAGATGACAGAATCATCTTCGTGTATTGATTCCTTTTGAAGAATACACCAACATGCTGACTGAGAAGCCGAAATCCTGATAGAGGAGCCATATCTCCAAGCAAAGCATTTGATCCAGGAACTTGCAGTGTGAGCGATAGCGGGTGCCGCTGGAGTTCACAAAGCAGCATGAATCTGGACTGGTTGGGAGTGAGGGTGTCAGCACAGGTACAATTACAAACTGACTTTTAAATAAACCGGAGGTGGCGGCGGCGTGAGTCCATGCCACCAACAGCAGGTGAACAGACAATGTAGGGCCCTGGAGAGTGTGGGAGGGAACTGGAGACAGCTCCCCGTGGAATTTCCTCAGAACAGAGAGTCCTCTGCTAGAACGAGCAGGCTGCAGGCTGCAGCTGGTTGCACTTGGTCCTGCAGACCCTGGGGACAACAGCAGCTTCTCATCCTCTGTTCTAACTGGGCTGTTCCCAGGTCTCATCCAAGGTTTCTACACCCAAACTCTCCTGAAAAGAAATCAGCCCTGAGTGAAATCAACACATTCTGACCATCTACTTATCAGACAAATTGGCACCTGCCGCCCAGTCTCTAGCCAATTGGTATGTATCTAAGGTTCGGTATCTTTAAAGGCCACATGTAGGTCACATGACCTCCAGGTTCTCACGCTGTCATTTTTGTTTTGCTTCTTTCTGTTCTCTTTCTGCTGTTTTAGATTTGTTTAATTTCATGTGTGTCAGTATTTTGCCTGTATGTATGTCCGGACAACATATGCCTGTCTGGTGCCCATGGAAGTCAGAAGAGGATATCAAATTCCCTAAAACTGGAGCTCCAGATTGTTATGGGTCACCATGTGGGTGCTGGGAACCAAACCTAGGTCCTCTACAAGTCCCCTCCCTTGTTTTCTGCTAATTTTCTCTCCGGTATTCATAAGCACAGGCCTCCTAAGTGCTGAGATTAAAAGTGTGCATCACCAGCACCCAGCAGAGCCATATATATATATATATTTCTCAGGCTGAGGCATTCACCCATGCTTTCTCAGCTAGTTTGCAGAGAGGTGGGGTAGAGCTGGCTTGGTACAGTATAAATTTTGTATATTTTATTACAATTTGCTTGTTGCAAGCCAGCTAAGCCTCTAACTTGTGATTCACACCCTCCTCCCAATCTTAGTTTCTTCAGTGCTGGGATTACAGACAGATACTACCACAAATATTTCATTTTACAATTTTTTTTCAGTATTGGGATTTGAACCCAGGACCTCACACATTCTTTTTTTTTTTTTTTTTTTTTGGTTTTTCAAGACAGGGTTTCTCTTTAGCTTTGGAACATGTCCTGGAAAGACCCGGATAAATCCAGACCTCTCTAGCAGGAAAAATAGAGCCAAAAATCTAGCAGGAAAAGAAGAGTCAAAAACCTAGTTAGCCCATTCAGTGACTCTGTTTCAGGAACTAGCTGAAGATAAAGTTAGATTATAATCTTGAAAATAATCTTGAGAAACAGGGAGTTACCCCCTTGTGATTATCACTGGTATTTTCGGAATTTTTCAGTAATCACTGGTATTTTCGGAATTTTCCAGTGACTCCCTCCCTGCCCCCTTTGGATTAATGGGTTGTGGTTTCATCCCTTAAATACCCCTTCTCCCAGCTACTCGGGATTGAACTCTCTACCCCTACATGGGAAATGACTTTCGGCCCCAGTGCTCCACTCTTGTCCTGTCAATAAACCTCATGTGATTGCAGCAAGGACGGTCTCTCGTGAATTCTTGGGGGGTCATGTTATCCTTCAGTGAGAGTCCCCACCCGACCCCACCCCCACCCCGCTCCGGAGTTCTTTCACTACCTTTTGTGGTGGTGGTGGCCTTTAATTCCAGCACTCAGGAGGCAGAGGCAGGTACATATCTGTGAGTTCGAGGCCAGCCTGGTCTACAAAAGCCCGGCCAACCTCACACATTCTAAGCAAGTCCTTTGCCACTGATTTACATCTCCACCCTTTTATTAGCACGTTAAGATTCTGAACGTCACGACTAACAGTTTGAGAGTTGGAGCTGCAACCTGGCTAGGGTGGGTGTGGGACCGAGGCGGTGAGTACTGGACCATTCCACCAGGATATCCAGTCTGCGTGTTAGGCAGGTTGCTGCCCGCCCCCAGCCCATGCTTGAGGAATCCTCCTGACTGACTCCTGACCCAAGATGGGACTTTGAAGTAGTTTAAAGGGAGAATAGAGTTGGAGTCAAAGACAGACGGTGAGCTCAGGTGGAGGCAGGAGGATCAGGAGATCAGGGCCACCCTCGGCTACATAGCAAGTTCGAAGCTAGCCTGTGTCATCGTAGACTCTGTCTCAAAAAACAAAACATCCACAGCATTAAATAAGTAAACAGCATTCATAACAGACAAAACATGGCCAGTCAAGCGGATTTTTGGCATAAAGCCAGTGTGAGACAGCTACATAGGGAGCCCGGCTGACTTCCAGGAAGGGTGCCATCACAGGTATAGCAGCCTGCTAGGTAGTCAGCTCCAGATAAACAGGCTCAGAAGTTAGTTACAAACAACTTGGGGCTGGAGAGATGGCTCAGAGGTTAAGAACACTGGTTGTTCTTCCAAGAAGACCTGGGTTCAATTCCCAGCACCCAGAAAACAAAAAAGTCATAGGGGGTGCGTGCCTTTAATTCCAGCACTTGGGGCAGAGGCAGGCAGCTCTCTGTGTGTTCGAGGCCAGAGGGAGTTCCAGGACAGTCAGGGCTACACAGAGAAACCCTGTCTCAAAAGATAATAAATCAAAACAAACAAAACACCAAGCTGAACTTCTGTGAACTGCCAGGGAGGCAGGAGCTCCCTAGTCTATTCTCTTCTCTTTCACCCCCATCTACTTTTTAAAAGACTCCTAGCCGGGCGGTGGTGGCGCACGCCTTTAATCCCAGCACTCGGGAGGCAGAGGCAGGCGGATCTCTGAGTTCGAGGCCAGCCTGGTCTACAAGAGCTAGTTCCAGGACAGGCTCTAGAAACTACAGGGAAACCCTGTCTCGAAAAACCAAAAAAAAAAAAAAGACTCCTAATCATCCATGTCTCTCAAATGTGCCTGATGTCATCATCGTGGATGCCATCATCAGCTGGATGGTCTTGGGAGCTGAGCCTGGACCACTGTACTGTCTCTGGATGGCAGAACTCAGAAGCTTTGGTGAGAAAGAACCACTTTTCCCGTTGTCTTGCTGGAGAAACAGAAGGTTGGGAAGAAGGTTGGGAAGAGAGGGTTCGTGTCAAGCACCATAGCAACCAGTTGACAGAGATGGACTGGGATGTGCCAGGTCTTCCTGTCTCCCATACTCACTGCCCCTTGCTGCCTTGGTCTCTATGGGGATAGGTAGAGTTAAAGACAGAAAAGATCCTGCCCTGACTGAGCCAAAACAGACCTCCAATCTTCTGGGCTAGGCTGGCATATAACACAGAAGGGATAAATGTCAAACTCGTGTGTGTGTGTGTGTGTGTGTGTGTGTGTGTGTGTGTAAGATTGTGTAAAACCAATGCCCAGGCTAAGCTGATGGCTCCATTGGTAAAGTGCTTACTGCACAAGCAAGCAAACCTAAATTTGATTTTCAGAACCAGCATAAAAAAAGTCAGAGGTAGGTTGCCTGCTTGTAATCCCAGCATTGGGGAAGTGGGCACAATAGCCCTAGGGGCTTGCTAGACAGCCAGCCTAGCCTAATTAATCAGCAAGATCCAGCCAAAGCAAGGTGATCTAGATGGTTCAGTCAGTGCAAACCACTTGCCATGCAAATCTGAAGTGAGTTTGGATCTCCAGAATCTATATAATAGCCTCTGTGAGTGCAGTGATTAGGAGTCAGAGACAGGTGAGTCCCTGAAACTCCCAGGCCAAGCAGCAGGGTATATGCAGCAGTGAAGAGCCTCTGTCTAAACCAAGATGGAAAAGTGGGGACCGACTTCAGGATGCCCTCTGGCTCCACGTGTGCTCTGTGCATGCACCTGTCTGTACACACACAGAGAACATGTGCACAACACACTTACATGTCACATGTCAAACTCGTGCATGCACACACACACACAAACACAGAGTCCAAGGTGGAAGGCACCTGAAATACAGCAGTAGAGGTTGACCCCTGCTTCCACATATAGCACACATGTGTATGTGCATCTGAACACACATATGTACCCACCCACATGAACACTCTCTTACACATACACCGTGAACAAATATCAATGTCCACAATTCACTTGTGTGTGTGTGTGTGTGTGTGTGTGTGTGTGCTTATGCAAGGGCTTAGCATCAAGTGCTTTTGCCCACTGAGTCATCCTCCTGGCCCTAATGCCACAACATAAACAGAGGTGATCGGGATACGCTACTCCTAAGTGTGCCAACTTAGCCCAGCGAAAGTTTTAAACAGAAGGCAGTCGAGAGTCAACGGCCACAGCATCCTTTATCCAATTAGAAGCAGTACTGAGAGTCACTGTGACTGTGGCTTCCTTCCAAGAAGGCAGAGGGGAGCTCTTATCACCAGCGACAGGGAAGCCGAAAGGATGAGTCGGCACGAGCGTGGTCTCCCTCATTTTTATCACCTCTGGCTGTTTACATGAGTTTGAGGAATCCAGCTTACCTACTGGGCTACCTCCCTATCTGTCTGTACTCTTTTTTTTTTTTTTTTTTTAATTGTTTTGTTTTGCTTTTTTAAATACCGTTTTATGGAGCTGGAGAGATGGCTCAGTGGTTAAGAGAACTGGCTGCTCTTGCAGAGGATCCAAGTTCTTTTCCCAGCAACCGTGCGGTGGCTCACAGTGGTCTGTAACTCTATTTCTAGGAGATCTGATGTGCTCCTACGGTCTCTGTGGGCCCTAGGCACACATGTGGTATACAGCCATACAGGCAAAGCACCTGTATACAAAATAGCTTCCATTTTTATTTACTCATTTATTTGTTAGTTTTTTTTTTTTTTTTAGACTGGGTTTCTATGTGTAGCCCTGGCTCCACTGGAAATAGCTCTGTAAACCAAGCTGGCCTTGAATTCACAGAGATCCACCTGCCTCTGCCTCCCAAGTGCTGGGATTAAAGGCATGCATCACCATCACCTGCTTAACTTAATTTTTTTTTTTAAATTTTGTTTTGTTTGGCTCTGAACTTAGAGTCTTACACATGTTAGGCAAACCACTCTATCACTGATCTATAGTCTCAGAGCCCTACATATATTTTTTAAAGCACACACATATGCCTTTTTATTTTATTTTTATGATAGGGTCTCACCACATAATCCTGCCTGGTCTAGGACTTGCTTGGAGCTCACAGAGATCTGCTTTCCTCAATGACCTGAGTGCTGGGATTAAACGTGTTTGTCGTGTAAACCTGGCTACATGGATGCCTTCTGCTGGGGGTACAGTTAGAAATGAAATTGCTGTGTCAAAAGTTGTTCCTCTCGTCTGATCTCAGAAGCTAAGCAGGGTCGGGACTGGTTAGTACTTGGATGGGAGACCGCCTGGGAATACCGGGTGCTGTTGGCAAAAAAAAAAAAAAAAAAAAAAAAAAAAAAGTTGTTCATGCTCAGCTTTGCTTGGAATGTTATTTTCCCAGGTGCTTGGCTGTTTACTCCTATTGTCTGCTGCTGTATATTTCCCTTCATCTGTGTTCTATAGGAACTGAGGGCTCTCAAGGGCCCCTACTCCAGACCATCAGCAAAGCTAAGGCTCCATTCAGAAGGGATGAGGGCTTGGGGACATGGCTCAGTTGGTAGAGTACTTTTTTGTCATCCATGAAGGTGGGCTCAATCCCCTGCACACCATAGAAAAGCGGCATGGTGACACACATCTGTAAATATAGCACTCTCGGATTTGGAGGTAGGGTGATCACAAGTTCAAGGTTGAGCCAGAAAGCCTGGCAGTGGTGGCACAATTAGTAGGCAGAGGTGGGCAGATCTGAGTGAGTTCAAGGCCAGCCTGGTCTACAGAGTGTGTTCCAAGACAGGACTGTTACACAGAGAAACCCTGTCTCGAAAAGCAAAACAAAACAAAACAACAACAACAACAAAACCATGGTTGAGCCAGTGCGATAGTTGGCCCACATGGGTGCTAGGAATTGAACTCAGGACCTCTGTAAGGGCAGCGAGTGTTTTTTAGTGCAGCACCACCTCTTCAGCATCCTCATTGACATTCTTTGAATGAGATAGATGTCATTCTTTTTCTTTTTTTATATTTATTTATTTAATATATATATATATATAATATTCTGTCTGTGTGTATACCTGCAGGCCAGAAGAGGGCACCAGACCCCATTACAGATGGTTGTGAGCCACCATGTGGTTGCTGGGAATTGAACTCAGGACCTTTGGAAGAGCAGGCAATGCTCTTAACCTCTGAGCCATCTCTCCAGGCCCAGTTGTCATTCTTTTTCTATAAGGAAAACCACTTTCCCCAGGAATAGTTTGATTCAGTGTATTCTGAAACAGCTTTAGAATACATCACAGCTAGTGGGCAGTTCAGATAGATGGTAAAGTTCCTTCCTGCCATGCTTGAAGTCCCAGGTTCGATTCCTAGTGCCTAAACTGAGCATGGTAGCACATGCCTATAACCCTAGGACTTGGGAAAAGGAGGCAGGAGGATTGAAACTTGATGGGGTAGCTGACAAATCCCTTGTCTGAGGGGCGTGGCCACTCCAGAGCACAAAATACCTTTAAAAGATCCGTGTTTGGGTAAGCTCTGCCCTCTTGGTTCCCTGCTCTTTGCTGGAACCCTGGTTCTGTAAATTTCTCCCATTTCCTTCCTTTATTAAAGCTGATTATTTCGGACAAGGCTAGTTTGGTTATTTCCCATTGCCGGCAGACCACGCAGGCTACATTTTGGCACCCAACTTGGGGCTTTTTTTTTTTTTTTTTCAGCTACCCGGGTCACCGGGAACCAGCGACCAGGGATTACCCCTCCCCCCCAGCTCGCGGCAGGCCTGACCACCAGACAATAGCAGAGCATTCACAGCTCGCAGCTTACAGGCACGATCATCCAGCACCCCACAAATACTCCGTGCACAGCCACAACTTGGCGGCTCTAGCCCCACCTGACCGGACTGTGCACCATACCCACCCGGCCCGCTAGCTCACGATAACTCGGCGCAGCTTTCACAGCTCACTCAAGCGAACAGAGCCTGTGCACTGTGCGTTCTTACACAAGCGGCTGGCTTTGAGGCTACCCGTGATTCTGACCCCAGCAGCGTAAGAGCAGCCCCTCTGCACATTTTACAGTCCACCCAGTGCACGGTCTGTGAGCTTCTATTTTTTAGAATTTCCTTTCCAGATCTGACTTTCTCGGCCACATGGGTCCAGGTGCACCTCGCCATCTACTGGCAGGCAGCAGTCATTACAGGTAAAATTTCTTTCGATTAAAAATAAATAAATAAATACATAAAAATAAATACAGATCTGATTGAAAATGTCTGATAATATCACCGCTGAAAAATTTTATAGCTTGTTTGATTGCACAATGACTGAATTTTGGTTATATGGACGCCAGGGGCTGGCATGATGCTTCCTTGCACCCAATCAGGCACGTCTCTGTAGAAACCATCATCTTTAAACCCAGTACTCTACTTGATCTTAGTTAAGAAGAACATTTAGGTTGTAGAAGGATGTGATGCTCCCAACCCCCAAAATAAAACATATGTTTTAGCCGGGTGGTAGCCTTTAATCCCAGCAATCTGGAGGCAGAGAAAGGCAGGTCTCTGTGAGTTCAAGGCCAGCCTGGGTCTACAAAGGGAATTCTAGGACAGGCTCCAAAGTTACAGAGAAAACCTGTCTCTAAAACTAAACTAAATAAATAAAAGATGAAATGCTCTGGGTTACACAACCAAAATTATCTTGAGCTCTCTCTCTCTGTAAAAACCCAATTGCTATTAACCTTTAAATCTGGCCTACCATCTTTTGACCTTTAGATGAAACTCAGGAACTTGACACATCCTATCTTCACCAACAGTGAAGCTAAACAGGTGCTAACAACACAGATTTCCTTATACTGAAGTTTGGACATGAAGGATTTCTCTCCCTCACCCTTCAATAGGCTCACGTGTTTGGTGACTTGGTCCCCTATTGTAGCACACTTTCAAGAGGATGTAGAATCCATAGGAAGTGAGGCCTGGCTGGCATTAGGGATCTACTGTTGAAGGTTATAAGCCAGCCCTGGTTGCAAGCTGGCCATTTCTGTTGAAATGAGAGGTCTGGCTGCATGGTCCTGCTGCCATCAAATCTGTCATGCTTCCATGGACCACGGTAGACAATCCCTCTGAAACTGCACCTCTGTGCCTTACTAGAGTAAATTATTCTCTCAGGTCCTTAAAGTAGAGCTGATACTTTATGTAGATACCACACAGGAGTGAGGATGGGTATGAACAAAAGCATTCTTGCTGCTGAATCTTCTTGGAAAAGTTGAGGTGGGGGTGGGGGCTGTGGTGTGATCCTGGTCTGTTGTGTGGTGGCACCATCTGCCCTCCCAAGGGTGGCAATAAATTCCACTGTGTGTCTGAGAGGTGCTGCTGGCATTCATGTGAGCGAAACACATCGAAACCACTCTGTCGTTGAGTGCAGGGACACAGCTGCTGCCGTGAAAAGACGCTTTGCAAAGGAGGGGCTCTAGCAACCTTTAAAGAACTTGAGGTGTCTACGGGAAAGCTACATGCTGAGGGGGCAGGCCTAGCCCCACCGACTCGAGAGCCAACCAGTATAGCGACATGGTGACTTTTCTTTGGAATCTCAGCCTTCAATTTGTGTTTATCCCTAAGACGGGATAGAAAGATGGAAAATTATAAGGACATGAATAGTGAAGAGAGCCTCTCACTCACAAACCTGGTTAAAGCCTTTCTGTGGCGAGCCCACAAGTATTATACAGTAACCAGCACTCGGGAGGCAGAGGCAGGCGGATCTCTGAGTTCGAGGCCAGCCTGGTCTACAAGAGCTAGCTCCAGGACAGGCTCCAAAGCCACAGATAAACCCTGTCTCGAAAAACCAAAAAAAAAAAAAACCAAAACAAACAAACAAGAAAGTATACAATAAGTGGACAGCCGGCAGATCTATTGGACTATCCGCAGTAAGTGTATACATACGCTCCACCTAGAGAACCCGTTTTTTTGCAGAACTGCAGGAACAGCTGTCCTTTGGATAAATCATTGTCAGTTCTTAAAATCTTGTGAAATCATGGCATTTCTCCTTCTATGGTAACCAAGCAGTGTAGCAGTGTATTAACCTAACTTTTCCTGAACCTCAACTAGATACCTCTCCCCACACCACGAAGCCAATGGTGTGAAAAGGATTCAGTCAAGCCCTTGTTCTCATAGCCAAAATCTACATAAAAATAGTCCCCCACAAACCTTCTTTATTGAAGGTTGTCACTGATAAGAAAGGAGCCTCATACAGGAGGTAACATGTCTGCCCTAACAGCAGACTCAGAAAGTGTAATCTACTGGTCTTCTGCTCTGATTTAATAGGCTATTAATATTCTGTGTTTACCCTTCACCTTGGTTACAACTAACACAGAATCATAGCTCAGGAAATTAACTGTTTAGACAGGAAAAAGGCCTGAGTTGCTAAAACTAGCTTCAGATAGAAAAATTTTCACCTGGGCACCCTGCTCGAGTCAAAAGCAGGGTCCCCAGAAGAGACTCCTTTTTAACACAACCAGCTAGATGTTAATGCAAATCAAACCCACAGGTTAGTATAGCTACCAAAGCTGTTTTCCCAGCCTCAGGGAAACTTCACAGCCATGCCCTCTCTGAGACATAAGGAGTCTCCTTGTCAAATCCACCAGTTTCTTGTGACTCTGTTTTAAAAAAAAAAAAAATGCACGCTTGATACAATTGTTACCACCTATGGGACTGTTAACTTTTCTATATGCCTATATAAACTAAAAGCTTTGTGGAGATCACACCTGACCTTTAGCCTTATCCTTTACCCTTAGACTTAGCTGTATCCCGTACCGTTATGTCTTACTCTTATGTCTGATGCTTTGCCCTTAGGCCTTCTACTCTTATGCTCATCTTCCCCTAAGGAATAAAGAAACTTGCAGGAAAAACGTGCCTAAGTCAGTCAGTTTGTTTTACCCCTCAGATCCCATTCCCAAATCAGTCTTCACTTGTCCTAGAAGTCCTATTCTGAACCCGAGAAAGTGCTGGGGCCAGTACTCAGTAACCCTAGGTACTCAGTCACCCTGGCTACCTTTCCCTAGCAGAAAAGCAAGAATTCCAGCACAATTAACAACTGCTTAAAGCATTTAACCCTTCCCAGCTATAAACCTGCAACTCTCTAGGAATTTCACCAGAAACTCTTTATCTAAGCCTAGGGGCTCCTGGTTTTCACCTTATAAAACAACAATCACACGCAAGGCTCTTATTCTATAATCTCATTTATCAAAAAGTCGAGTAGAAAGGAAGAAGGGGGAGGCTTCTTATCTTTTGAGATACAACTTGAAAGTCATCAAAATGATACATATATATTGTAATGTTTAGCTTTGTCCACTTGACACAACCTAGAATCAGCTAGAAAGAGTCTCAGTGAAGAATTGTTGGGTTGGCTTGGGCATATTTGTAAGAGATTGTCTTTAAGCTAATTGATGTGAGCAGACACATTCCCCTGTGGGCAGCACCATTCCCTAGGCTGAGGGTCCTGAACTGTTTAAGGGTGGAAAAATTGAACTGAGCACAAGTAAGTGTGCATGAATATGTTCATACATTTTTCTCTGCTCTTTTGTCTAAATAAGAGAGTTCTGAGCCTAATACAAAACTATATACAATAAGAATAAACATCAAGTATTGTCCAGGGAAAATAAGAGGCAAAAGCATACATAAAAATTAGAATGACAACAAGCAAAACAACATCAAACAAGAAACATATGTTAAATGTTTCAATAGTTATCCTATCCTAAGGAGTCTAAGTCTTATATTAAAAATCGCTTGGCTAAGTCATGAGAGGAAAGTAACTATGACTATCTAATATTCAATTTCATCGAAGACCTGAGAATGGAAATAATATTACTTGAGTAAACAGAAAAAGCAATCAAACAACTTCCAAAAAGTATAAGAAATGACAGAGACAGCTGGCAACCTGAGCAATCATCTCATGTGCAACATTGGGGTAACCAACTTTGGCTAAGCCTAGAGTATCTGACAGACCATTTTCAGAGGCAGGAAGAATTTCAAAACTGTCTTACCCTGTCTTAACAAGGTTTGGCAGTCTTTTTGTTTGTATCCTGATTGTCCAGTCTGGACACTTTGCATTGTGTCAGTGGTGGAGGCAGGGCAGTTCTTTGCCCAAAAGCCAATTTTGCCAAGAAGAAAACAAGCTCCAAGTGGAGTGTCTTTGGTGCCCAATATTCTCTCAGGAATAGAACAATGTTGCCAAGAGCAATTATGTCTCATGTCAACAGAATCCTAAATTATTTAAATGCTATATTCTTTTTCTTTTTTCTTTTTTTTTCCTTTTCTTATTTTTCTTTTTTATTTTTGAGACAGGGTTTCTCTGTACTTTTAGAACCTGTCCTGGAAGTAGCTAGCTCTTGTAAACCAGGCTGGCCTCAAACTCATAGAGATCCACCTGCCTCTGCCTCCCAAATGCTGGGATTAAAGGCATCCACCACCACCGCCTGGCTAAATGCCATATTCTATAGTTCACTGAAGTGTTTGAAGATTAACTATCTATATGGAATACAATCTCTATACATCTAAAGACCCTGACTAGTCTATAGTATGACAAACATGGATGACTATTGATCTATGTCAGGGACTGTAGGCCCATATTTTCTACATGGTGTGACAGCCAAGTTGTTGGGCCATTGTTGGTATCCAAAACAATCCCTCTAGACAGGCTCAGGATATACTGCTCCTTCTCTTTTGTTATTTTGTAGATCGCCTGGGAAGAGGTGTGGATTCCAAGCTAGTGACCAAGTTGCAGATGCAGTCCTGCTACCCACCCCAAAGAGAATATTAATGAGCTTCCACCTTGATTTACCTGGGGGAATAAAAAATGTTTGAATAAAAACGTGGGTGATCTTCAGGAATGAATGAAGCCTGAAACTCCCTTCCAATATTGCTGTGTGAACTGTATCTCAATCCCACCCCCACGCCTCCACAGCGGTCCAGAGAGGTAAAAGTAATTTATGTTGGAACATCAGACTCCAACAAGGAACCAGCCCAGATATAAATCATTTCTCCTACCAGAGTGGAGGTGTGGGAATAAATGAAGACACAATACACATGACAGAATTGGGAGGGAGTTTTAGAGATCATTCAAATTCTGAAATCACCTGCTTTTATTTTCCAAATAGCTTTCTTTTTTTTTAAAAAAAAAAAAAGATTTATTTATTTATTACGTATACAGTATTCTCAGTATTCTGCTTGCATGTAGGCCTGCAAGACAGAAGAGGGCACCAGATCTCATTACAGATGGTTGTGAGCCACCATGTGGTTTCTGGAATTGAACTCAGGACCTTTGGAAGAGCAGGCAATGCTCTTAACCGCTGAGCCATCTCTCCAGCCCTCCAAATAGCTTTCATACCTTGGTATGACTAGTTTACCTTGATAAACTGAGGGGGGCAGGTAACATAAACTTCCTAGCATTGTTCTCTAGGTAGCAGGGGATGACTTAGGCCACGTCCTGTCCATGCCTATTGTGTCCAGCAGACTGAAAACACCTCTTCCCCAAGTGACCTCCTAATTTACAATAGAAGGAGCAGAACGACATTAGCACATCCCGACCACTTGTTAGGAAGGCAACAGGTTGTTTACTATCAGAGAGCTAGGCGACCACCTCCTGTGCGGAAGGGGCAAATTGCACCTTGGAAGTTGCTCAGCATTCTCTGAGCGCCAGACAATGTGGAATATGGGACTGCATAATTCCATCCCTACTGTTGTAGGAGGGCTGCTTGTTCATTCCCGGCAGCTCAGCCCTGAAATAACTACATAGAACCTGTAATTAATTAAATCACTGCTTGGCCATTTGCTCTAGCTTATTATCGGCTAACTCTTACATCTTAATTTAACTCATTTCTTTTTTTTTAAATATTTATTTATTATGTATACAGTATTCTGTCTGTGTATACCTGCAAGCCAGAAGAGGCCAACAGACCCCTTTATAGATGGTTAAGTTTCAAGATTACTGTCTGATATAATTGCAGATAGCTTCTGAGTAGCCGGTAGGGTTTTTCTAAAGTTCTTTACTCTGTACGTTTAGTGTTTTGATTATTATGTGGCGAGAGGACTTTTTTCTTGGATCCAGTCTATTTGGTGTTCTATAAGTTTCTTATATCTTCATATGCATATCTTTCTTTAGGTAGGGAAAGTTTTCTTCTAGGATTTTGTTAAATAAATTTTCTGTGCATTTGAGTTGAACTTCTCCTTCTTCTATACCTATTATTCTAAGATTTGGCCTTTTTATGGTGTCCTATATTTCATGGATATTTTGAGTTAAGCTTTTGTTAGATTTAATTTTTTTTAACTGATGAGTCTGTTTCCTCTATTGTATCTTCAACGCTTGAGATTCTCTCTTCCATTTTTTGTATTCTGCTGTTCATGCTTGCATTTGTGGTTCCTGATCTTTTTCTCATGATTTCTGTTTCTATAATTCCTTCGGCTTGCATTTTCTTTATTGTTTCTATCTCAGTTTTCAAGTCCTGAATAGTTTCTTTTATATGTTTGCTTTCTTGTTCTTGGTTTTCTTTAAGTGATTTGCTGATATCTTCCAATTTTTTAAAAATATTCATTTACTTATTATGTATATAATATTCTGTCTACATGTATGCCTGCAGGCCAGAAGAGGATACCAGACCTCATGACAGATGGTTGTGAGCCACCATGTGGTTGCTGGGAATTGAACTCAGGACCTTTGGAAGAGCAGGCAATGCTCTTAACCACTGAGCCATCTTTCCAGCCCCTTTCAATTTTTTGTTTGTTTTTTCCTCCATTTCTTTAAGGCAATTTCTCATTTCATCTTTAAGAATTTCAAACATTCTCTTGAGGTTATTTTTTAGATCATTTTCTTCTGGTTCATCCACATTTGGTTGTTCAGGTCTTGCTTTTGTAGGGTCGTTAGGTTTTACTGGTGTTGTGTTGCTTTTTGTGGTGTAGCATGTGATCTTACCTTTTCTACTCATCTTTTCCTCTAATAGGTGTGGTTGGGGCTGTCTGAGACTCAGTTGAATAGTCTTCTAGGTGCCAGTGAATCCAAAGCTAAGATGGTTGTTCCTCGTGGTACAGTCAGTGTCACCGTTCTAGTTACCCTGTTGGTTACTCCTGTTCCTGGAGGTAGCTCAGTGCTCCTGTGCTTTGGTCTGCTCCCTTGAGGAGTTTACTGTCTCAGGCCTACTTTGGCCCAGGCTGCTGGCTTTGATCTATTTCTGTAAATTCTGGTCTGGATCTCCTCCTGCAGAAGTCCCTGGCTTGGAGTTGGACCTGTTGTGGTAGAGATCGCTGACTCTGGATCTGGTCGCTGGCTCAGTCCTGATCCACCAGTCCTAAAGTTCTTATTTGAAGTTCTGGCCAGAATGTTGTAAGAAGATGCACCATCCCAGCTGTCCAAGTTAGAATCATCTTGAACAACTGGTAACCCAAAACCAATCTTAAAGTGGTGTGGTCAGCATAATGACATCATATCCACCAGGTAGAAATGTTGTTGTGGGGCCCCATCTTCTTCATGGAGACCTCAAAGAAAATTTATTGTTCATTGTGGAAAACTTAAACATTATTCATATAGATATATATTCAATAAAAGGTCCCATAGAAACAAAAATAGGTATGAGGAGAAGTAAACTTTTTTGAAAGCAGAGTTTTAATAACAGTAGTCCCTAGATTTTATTTTCCTTCTGGCCCATGACAGGTGGCTCCTGATATGAGACAGAAACTCTGAATTTTTTCTTAACAACATGCTTGGATTTAGAGAAGGGTGGCCACTGTCCATCCGTCTGCCAAATTTCATTCCTCTGAGTACCCTTTGGGTTACTTCCTACAGGTAGTAGTGTTTTGGTTATATAAAGCAAATGTAGGACATCACCTTATAATCTCCTTAGCGTGTTTCCATGTAACAGAAAAGTCCTTTTCTAAACCTCTGCTATTGACATGATGTTTTTTATAAAATTCTGAGGCCTTCAGCACATTTTAATCAATAATCGATAAATTTCTGCATTATCTTGTGCTAGAGGACCTGGCAGACCTATTTGGGATCGGATATGTGATATATATATATATATATATATATATATATATATATATATATACACACACACACACACACACACATATATATATATATATATATATATATATATATATATATATATATATCTGTTTGGGTGGAAGCATCGCCCCAGCCCCTAGCACCTCTATACTCAAAGGGTCTGGGATGTTTGGGTGAAAGTTCAATCCCAAGCCCCCTCCCCTGGTAGTTGCCTAAGTACAGACTCCACCTCCAAGAAAGCCCGCCAAAGAATGACCCCTCCTCAGTGATGTTCAAGATCACTCCCATGAGGTATTTAAATTATACTCCAGAGAACAAACACATGGTTTTCTGGTCCTCATTCCCTGTCTCCTCTCTAGGGAGCTGGAAGACCACCCAGGAGCTTTGGTATCCATTAAACATGTTTTGTTTTTTTTTTTCTAATTCAGTTTGATTTTGTCTAATTTGGATTATTGTGCAGGCAGAGAGGTTTATTGGGGCACAAAAACGTTTCAGTTTCAGTATGCAAAACAACTCTTTCTGCATATTGTGAATCAGTAATTATATCAAGAGGTTATTTTAAACCCCTTAGTATCATGAGAATAGCATTTAATTCTGAGTTTTGAACAGAATCATAGAGCCTTTGCTCCACTTTACTTATATCTGCTGATTTGTAACCTGCCTTCCTGATTTATTTGCATCAGGATAGAATGAGGGGCTCCAGTCATTTGTGTGTCATGTGCAACAAGAGGAAGGATTCAATTAGCTCTCCTTGTAAGGTTAATTCTATCAATTTTGGGACAGTTGTTATTAATCTGCCAAAAAATTTGTACAAGTACTTTGCCAGGGTTCATTATCTTGCCATATTTTTTTAATTTTATCATTAGTAAAAGGTACTATAGTTCTGCCAGGGTCTATTCCTGCTAATTGATGAAGTCTCAGTTTTCCTTTTACAATTAATTCAGAGACTTTTTCCACATAAGATTTTAATTTTTTACTTGGTTTATGTGGTAAAAAGATCCATTCTAAGAAAATATATTCCTTCTGAATTAAAATTAAATTAGGGGAATATTTGGAAGGTAATAGACCAGGATGCAGGTAAGATTCAGATCCGCATGATCCACATATGCCTCCACATATTTCTCTTCAATTAAAGTCAATTATTTCTCAGTTTCAGCTGTTATTTCCCTAGCATTATTTAAGTCTTTGTCACCATCTAAGGTTTTGTTTAAGTGAATTATTTGATCAGGTGTTATCCCAGAAGTGGGCCACAGATTGATAATGTCTCCTAGCAGTCTTTGGAAGTCATTAAAAGTCTGCAATAGATCTCTCCTTTTTGTTTTCTAATTTTCTGTAAACCTATTTTATAACCTAGATAATTGATAGAATCTCTTCTTTGTATTTTTCAGGAGCAATTTAATCCCCAACTAGGCAAAACTTTACTTCTTCAAAGATTCTTTCTAAAGTATTTACATTTGAATCAGATAGCTAACTGTCATCCATGTAATGGTAAACTATAGATTCAGGGAATTGCTTATGTATGATTTTCAATTGCTGACTTCAAAAATAATGGCACAGGGTGGAGTATTTAACATTCCCTGTGAGATGATATCTTTTAGTAGACTGAGAATTTTTATAAGTAGGCATTGTGAAGGAAATTTTTTCTGTCTTTCTCTTGTAAAGGTATAGTGAAGAAACAATATTTTAAATCAATAACTATAAGAAGCTTTCCTTTAGGCAATAGGGAAGGCAAAGGAATTTTAGATTGTTGAGAACCCATTGGTTGAATCAACTTATTAACAGCTCTTAGATCTGTTACCACTCTCCATTTTTCAGATTTCTTTTTAAAAATAAACATGGGAGAATTCCAAGGAATAGTTGATTCTTCAATATGCTGAGCATCTAGTTACTCCTGTACCAACTGTTCTAAAGCCTGCATTTTCTTTTTTGTTAAAGGCCATTGTTTAATCCATATAGGTTTCTCAGTTAACCATTTTAAAGGTAGGACTGTTGGTACCTCTGAAAGTTTGCTAGTTAGTTTGTGCTTTTATACAGTCTGAATGGTTGGTGACTGTTTTTTTTTAGTACCTTATAATATCCTTCCCAGAAACGTGTGTTGGTTTATGTTCCATTTCTGAGACTGCAAGAATGTTAATCTGAGTATTCCATTGCTGTAGCAGATCATGACCACATAGATTCACTGCCATATTAGCCAAATATGGCCTCTGCCTTCCTCTCTGTCCTTCTGGCCCTATGCATTCAACCTATCTCATGCTTTGTTTTACTTGAGATAGGTTCCAATTCCTAAGAATTGAACATCTGCCTCCCGAAGAGGCCAATTCAGATGCCAAGATTCTAGAGTAATAATAGTCACACATATACTTATGTCCAGTAATCCTTCAATTACAATGTTATTTATTCATACTCTCAGTTTTGGTCTTTGATCATTTATAGAAATCTGCCAAAATACACATTTCCTATTGGAGTTTTTGATTTGTCCTCCATGTTCATTCTATCATCCAGAGCAGTATGATTTTTTAAAACAATCACCATATTTTCTAATTATCCTGGAGAGACGTGTCCACGGCAACTGGGAAGGACTGGAACATGTTTGATCTGGGGGCCTGCGAGAGGCCCCCCCAAGGAGTTTCCTGATGGTAACAGGTTGCCTTGTTTCTTGTTGATCTACATTCACTGACATCTTCATTTTGGGCTCCGATCCCTGCTTGACTAGGTACGGGCAAGTTAGTCTTTCAAGGATTATCTATCTAAAATCCTCTGCTAGCCTTGGCCTTCTGCTTCAAGGCTGCCCACACAGACTCACCACCCTAAACATAAAGTTACCTTGGATTCCCAGAAGCAGAAAAACTGACCAATCCCACCCCCCCCCATAAAAGCAATTATCTCTGCTGCCTTAGGATGCACCCTGGGGCAAGAGCAAGCATCTCCTGGGAGCAAGCCTGTCTTCTCTTGCGGTAAGAACTTCCTCTTCCAGCCAAGCCACAGAACCAGAACTTCCCTGAGATAACAATCAACCAGAGAGAGCTTGAAGGAACTGCTTTGTCAGGCACACCTCTCGCCCACTCTAATTCTTCCTCTATTTGTTCAGACAAGGCCCCACAACTTACCAGCTCAGTCAGTAAAGGTGCTTGCTGAAGAATCTGGGAACCTAAGTTCGTCCCTAGGGCCCACATTGTTGAAGGAGAAAACTGACTCTTGGATATTGTCAAGTAACCTTCATATATACCTTCATATATTGGGGCACAGGCCCTTCCTCTCCCAAATAGGTCAACATAATAATAATTTTTTGTTTTGTTTAGTTTTTGAGACAGTGACTTGAACTCATAGAGATCTGCCTGCCTCAAGTACTGAGATCAGAACAGAAGGCGTGGAAGACTGCCTTTTAAAAATGCTGGCAGGTCCCGAGCAGCTGGCGGCAGTGCCTGGACCCGAACAGCAGGGGGCCGGGCAGCGGGTCCCGAGAGCCAGCCGCCAGCCCTGGGGCTGGTCCCAGTGAGGGGGCGGGGTGAGCAGGCGGCAGGTAGAAGGCATGTGGGCAGACACATCGTACAGAATAGAATTGGATATTTATTACTTAGAGGAGAGAGGAAGAAAGAGAAGAAGAGGAGAGAGACAGGAAAAGGGAATGGGAGAGAGGGAATGCGCATGCCAAGAGGGGACAGTGAGAATCTAAGATGAAGAGAGGGAGGCAGGGGCGGCTGGGAGTGGGCATGACCTTAAAGAGATGAAAACCATAACAGTGCCTGCCTTTTGTTTTGTTTGAGACTGGGTTTTTGTTGTTGTTTATTTGTTGTTTTTGTCCCTTTGAAAGTCATTCATTGCCAATTCCTGTGCTGACTTAACATCTTTGTGACGAGAGACAGTATTTCTCTGTGTAGTCCTGGCTGTCCTGGACTTGACTCTATAGACCAGACTGGCCTCGAACTCAGAGATCTGTATGCCTCTGCCTCCCAAAACCTGGTATTAAAGGCATGTGCCACCATTGCCAGGCATAAATAAATCTTAAAATAATAATAATAATAAAATACTTTTAGCAGACCCTAGTTTGTTCCCATCCAGAAGCTTTGCGTGTCATTAGCTAGGGCCTGAGACCTGTGGCCACTTTCCCCACTTTGCTGTAACTCTGTGGCCATCACCAATGTGTCCGGTAAATAATTTAATTTATAGCCTTCTTTATTTTGCAATAAAATACTAGTAAGACGTCTTTTGTGTAACCCCTTACACTGAGCAAGCATAGTATTCAAGAGAGTCACTGTTTTTTTGTTTCAGGAAAAAAAAAAAAAAAGGAAAACTGTGCAGGACAGTGGTGGAGCATGCCTCTAATACCCGCACTGGTTCAAAGCCAGCATGGTCTACAGAGGGAGTTCCAGGACAGCCAGGGCTAAAAGGTGAAGGAGCCCTTTCTCAAAAAAACAAAATCAAAAAACAATAAGTGCTCCTAATCACTCAGCAACCTGTCCGGCCCTATCTAGCCCCTCATAAACACACGGCCACACATATATAAGTATCTGTAAATGTGCACACATAAAGACCCACTGAATCTTGCCCTCTCGCTTGAGCATGGATAGACCATGGGGAAACAAAAAAGATTTCCTCTCTTATTTTCAGAATCTTGACTTCACCATCTCAGTAGAGACTCTTGTCTCACCCCAACACAAGCATTGGCACAATTCTTTTTTTCAGAGACAGGGTTTCTCTGTAGTTTTGGAGCCTGTCATTCTGTAGACCAAGCTGTCCTCGAACTCACAGAGATCCGCCTGCCTCTGCCTCCCAAGTGCTGGGATTAAAGGCCTGTGCCACCACTTCCTGGCTACAATTAGCTCTTTTCATGGGTGTTGGATTCCAACTCAGGTCCTCATGCTTGTGCAGCAAGCACTTGACCACAGAGCCAGTTCAGCTGCCGTCTCCTCATGACTTTACAGCCTAACTTAGATAAAGCATCTAATGCCAAGCTCTGGACACCCAAGACAGACCCTGTAATAGTTTAGATAAAGCGACGCAGTTCCTAGAAAGGCGGAGGGACACGAGGGGAAACTGATCCAACCACCCGGAGTCCTCGGTGGGTACCAGGTGGGAGGCGGCGGTGAGAGACGTAGGCGGGTAGGCAGGGCAGCCGATCCCACAAGGAGCCCTGGAGCCAAGACCTTGAGAAATGGATAGGTGCACCGTGAAGAGAGGGTTTGGATATAGTTTATATAGTGGGTTATGGAAGGAAAGGGGAAAGCAGGGAGGTACAGAGAGAAGCAGAGAGAGAGAGAAACAGAGAGAGAAGGAGAAAGTGAGGGAGAGAAGAAGCAGCAGGTACCTCTTCTGAAGAGGGATGGGACAGAGAGAGTACAGGCTACAAGCCGAGAAAGATCTGCTAGCCTTGGCCGAAGGGGGAATGGGTGGGGCTTGTCTCTTAAAGGGACAGCACAAGTCAGTTGTAGGTCATAACAGACCCAGCTTGCCCTAGGTTGTTCATTCCTACCTACTAACCTCGGCCCTTCAGTGTTAGGTCCACTGGGGTTGCGCAAAGATGGGGAAAGACCACCAAAGTCTAATAAACCAGAAGCAAGCTTTATTCTAGGGAAAAAAATTAAAAAAAAAAAAAAAGTCTTCATGGGGCACAAAAAGTTTATCAGCTAGCTGAGACCACAGCCAAAGATGGACTTGTAAGGTTGTGGCAAAGGCTGGTTTTTTAACTCCTCCTTTTATAGCAAAAATTTGAAAGACCCCCAGTGTGGGGAGACTCTCACTCAAGTCTCAGGATAACACGACCCCCCCCCCCCCGTAACTCACGAGAGACCATCCTTGCTGCAATCACACGAGCTTGCTTTAATCCATGAGAGAAGAACCAGTGCACGGGGGGGGGGGGGGGGGGGGGGGGGGGACACGAGACTCATAACCCACGCAGGGGAAGAGTTCGACCCCGAGTAACGGGGGAAAGGGGTTTTTAAAGGAAGAAACCATAGCCCAGTAATCCAAAGGGGTAGGGAGAGGGCATCATAGAAAATTCCGAAAATACCACTGATGATCACAAGGGGGAAACTCCCTGTTTCTCAAGATTATTCTCAAGATTACAATCTAACTTTATCTTTAGCTAGTTCCTGAAACACAGTCACTGAACCTGCTAATCCTAGATTTCTGATTCTTCTCTTCCTGCTTAGATTTTTGGCTATTTTCTTCCTGCTTGGGGTTGGGGGAGGGGGGGAGGAACCTGGATTTTTCCAGGGCTTTCTTTGGGGAGACCTGGATTTATCCAGGGCTTTCTTTGGGAAGACCTGGATTTCAAGCTGACATCAATTTCTGGTCACAAGGCAGAAGCAGGCAGATCTCTGTCAATTCAAGGCCAGCCTGTTCTACAGAATGAGAACAGGCCCAAAACTACAGAGAAACCTTGTCTTGAAAGAAAAAAAAAAAAAAAAAAAAGCACTGAATTCAATTCCCAGCAACCAGATGGGAAGGTACAACCATCTGTAATGAGGTCTGGTGCCCTCTTCTGGTGTGCGGGAACATATGCAGACAGAACACTGTATACATAAAATGAATAAATCTTTTAAAAAAAAAATAGCCCAGGCAGTGGTGGCGCATGCTCTTAATCCTAGTACTTGGGAGGCAGAGGCAGACGGGTTCCTGTGAGTTTGAGGCCAGCCTGGTCTACAGCGTGACTTCCAGGACAGGCTCCAAAGCTACAGAGAAACCCTGTCTCAAAAAAGCAAAACCAAAAACAAACAAACAAAAAAATAGATACCCTTTGGTATGGGACTAGAGACACATGAACTTCAAGAAATGGGGACTGCTCCAGGAATCTCAGCTGGGAGAAGGAGTCAGCCGATGCCAGCCAGCCAACTGGAAGAAGAGTTTACACAATTTGACAACTTGTCAGACCATCTCCAGAAATACAAGCTGAGACAACGTAGGCGGGACCACGCCTACACAGGGACTGTTTGGTTATGCTTACCTCTTGCCCCTTACTTCAACCTCAATCCAGTGATATTCTGACCCCTTTTGGGGTGGAAATAGACTTTTACTCTAGCCTGTGTGTCCATATTGATCAATTCTCCTTTCTTTGCTCATCAGCAGTCAGTTCCTTTAGACAGCCAATAGCTGAAGGGTACCTGAACCTAATGCATAAGGACTGCCAGGGCCCAGACTTTGACCCTCGCTGCAGGAACAAGAACATTAATAGGGACTAGTGAGGTGGCTAGAAGATTAAACACCTAGCCAGGAAGCCTGATGACCTATATTCAATCCCCAGGTCCCACATGCTGGTATGAAGGAGAGAACTCTCTAAGGTGTCCTCTGACCTCTACAGGCACACTGTGGCTCATGTGCACGCAAGCACACACGCAAAAAATAAACCAGTGTGATAAAAAAAAAAAAAAAAAAAACAAAAAACATACAAGCTGTACAATCTATCACAGCGTTCACTTGTGGGGAACAGAAATTGCATAACATTTTTAGGTAGGGGGCGTTGAGTGAAGTCACATGGTTGTCACTGTGGCCCAGAAAGAGGGTGCCAACTCATTTGCTTCTCTGCCTTGTTTTGAAAGGAAAGGGTTAACCAAGGCCTCAGACAGACACCTGAATGACCCCCTAAAGCTTCAGTTGAGAGAAATTTACATCTATCTACATCAGTAAAGGGAGGGCCAGATGCTGCTGAAGGCTTTTCTTTTAGGACAACAGGCCCTGCCTCTGTCCACAGGAAAAGGAAGTGGGGGCTCTAACACCTGACCCAGAGAGCGCAGGTGACTGGCATGCTTGCAACCACACAATACACCATGCAATATTTCCAGAAGACTTGTTTATTTTTATTTTGTGTATGCACGTTTTGTCTGCAAGCATGTATATGTACCCCATGTATGCCAGGTGCCCAGGGAGGTCAAAATAGGGGGCACTGGGTACCCTGAAACTGGAGAGTTATGGATGGTTGTGAGATACAATGTAGGTGCAAGTGTTAAACCCAAAATTTTTCAACCAGAAAAACGAGTTCCACATTTATCTAACTGGAGTAAGGTTGATTTCAGAGGTGCACCCAGGACTGGCTAGATGTCTGTCTCACTCTAAGTCAGTACTTTAGAAAGCAGCCCCTTCTGGACTTTTGAGGTTCCTTTTATGGGAGAGAGGTAAAAGATTAACAGCTTTAAGCGTGTTTCCAGAAGCAAGAGAATTGATAGAAAAATTACAATAAAAGAGGAAGACAAAGATATAATCATGTAAATAGGTTCATATGTTTCGCAGGTCACAGTAGATTTAAGAAACAAAAATTTAGCAGAGAAAAATGTATAGTGCAATAAAACAATAAAAAAGAACCAAAAAAAAGAAAGAAAGAAACAGAAACGTATTCTTAAATAAAAACCCACCTTTGTAATGTAGGGGTTAACATGATGGGTTCCTTAATTTGCAAGGTATATTGCTCCATTTTGGTCTCACACAGGGAAGAGAATGCAGACAGATCCTCCGGAAGAGTACCTAGTCTTAACCGCTGAGCCATTTCTCCAGCCCATAATCAATACAAAGAAAAAACAAGCAGTACTGAGGAATTAGCCCAGTGAGTAGAGCCATTGTCTAAAATGCACAAAGTCATGGGTTTGATTCCCCATAGGATGCCCAGCGTAGACTAAAGCTGGACAGGGTTATTGACAGCCAGAACCCCAGCACGAGGGTCAGTGTGTAACTGGCCTGACAGAAATAAAGATACTCTAAACGGACGTGTGTGTCTCCCAATCGGTCGGACTATTGAAAAATGGACCTCAGACAGACATAGCTGGCGCAAACCTTTCTGGTGCGTCTCTGAGTTCGAGGCCAACCTCATCTGCAGAGCAACTTCGAGGACAGCCAGGCCTACACAGAGAAACAATGGACCTCACAGAACTGGGCATTTCCCCAGGAATTTCACTATGGAAGAAGGAAAAGGCAGAGGTGAGAAGGGAGGAGACATCTTCAGGGAGAGATTTAAAACTTGACATACTGATGAACCAACCCGCCTCCGTCTTAGGCTTGAAAACCATCTTATAATAAAGACGACTTAGATTCACTCCTGATTATGATTAAATCTTTCTCAAGAGTTGGGTGCTGGGTGGTATTGGTACATACCTTTAACCCCAGCACTCAGGAGGCAAAGGCGGGCCAATCAATATCTGTGAGTTTGAGGCCAGCCTGGTCAACAGAGTGAGTTCCAGGACCAAAAAAAAATCCTAAAAAAAAACGTATCTTCCTGACACATAATGCTGACCTCTAGAAACCCCCTCTCCCCATTGCCCTGCCTTGCTGCTTTAGGGGAGGCAGCCTGTGTACATGATGAATAAAAAAGCTTGCTTTAATTAATTTGACCAAGATGACTTGGGTCAATGGTCTTTCCCTTTGAATCTTTGGGATTAACATTACCTTACCTTTCACTGTGAACGTGAAGCCCAGGTAACAATGGGCCGAGAGCTGGCAGGACCCCATCTCAGCTGCACTGACTACTTTTGTGTTTCTCTTGCCTCCTATTTCACTATTATTCTCATTTTCCAGACCCTGAAGATGCATGTGGGGCAGGGGCTCACTCACTAGGTCTCTGCCTCTCTCCTTAATGTGGCCACATTACATAATTTTATTATTATTTTGCACCTTTTTAATTGGCTTATAGGTGGCTGAATCCTGCTTGTTAGGGCACAGGCTGTGACCCCCCAAGCTTGGTAACATATTAATCCTCTTGTCTCCAGCTCCTAAGCATCAGGATTACAGACAACATATCATCACGCTTGGTTTTTTTTTTTAAAAATATATATTTTTATGGTTTATTTAATGTGAATTGGTGTGAAGGTGTCAGATCCCCTGCAACTGGATCTTCAGACAGTTTTGAGCTGCCATGTGGGTGCTGGGAATTGAACCCAGGTCCTTTGGAAGAGCAGACAGTGCTTTTAACCACTGAGCCATCTCTCCAGCCCCATCATGCTTGGTTTTTGTTTCTAGTTTTGATGTGGCTGAGATGTGCATAAATGGTCATGGTTGCCCTGTGTGTGGCAGGTCCTCCCTCTGCCATCACCTGAGTCGGTATCTAGGAACGCAAGGCTGCTGTGACTTCATAACCACAACTGGGAACTTGACCAACTTCAAGGGTCTCAAGCCAGAAACACAGCTCTTCCCTTTAAGGGCATATCTTATTTTATTCTAGAGCCAAATATGCCCCGACCATGGCCACTGCACACAGATACAGGTTACTGCAAATACCAATGTTCTAACTGGTAACAATTTCAGGAAGTTTGTTGTAGTAGAACTGAAAAAGGCCATGAGTCAGGGTGCTTTAATATATATTAGTGGGAACATCAGGTAGATGGTTACAGCGGGGGCAGGGTGGGGCGGGAGCACTCTGAAAGGCCGAGGTGCTGTCTGGTGACATTTTTGACTTTTGTTTCGGTGGAAAGTTAATGGTCTGTTTATACACTCAGAAAAGATTTATCTCATAGTAACGGGATGGATATTGTTGTACCTAGATGACAGCATCTCCCGAAATCCAACTAGGAAATGTATTTAAGTCTTGTATTTAAAAGTCCTGTATTTAAAAGCAAAGAGCCTTTACTCTTAGTTCAAGGTCAAGTATTCTTATTTCTCAAATTCAAACTTGGGCTCTCTGTGTGTCCAAGGTATTGGCGTGATGGGAGAGCCCCGAGCTGACTTGGGGTGTGTTTTTTACAATAGCAATGGTTGGGGTGAGGGATTGCTAAGGTTCAGAACCCCTGATTGGCTGACATTTGTCCCTGGGCGTCCTGGTGAAAAGCGGTGGGTGTGTACTGGCAGGTGACCCCGTCTACGATGGTTGGAATGTTAGGAATTTCCTTTGGATGGGCCTGTTCCTGGGTGGGCCCTGGGCGGTCTCTGTGGTCTTTCTAGGAACCAGGTATTGCCTTAGGGTAAACTGAGACTCAGGTCTCTATTTAGCCTGTCACAGCTGGATGCTACAGAGCAGGGCTATGAATAGCTTTTAAGAAACTAAAGATAGGTCTACAGAGGTGGCTCATTGGTTAAGAACACCAATTTGGTTAACTTAATTGGTTAACTGCTCTTCCAGTGGGGCCAGGTTCAATTCCTAGCACCTTCATGGTAGCTCACAACTGTCTGAAACTCCTGTTCCAGGGAGCCCAACACTCTTGGCAAAACACCAATGCTCATAAAAAAATCTAAAAAGTAATAATAAAAAAAGTTAAAGATCGTCAAGATAATTTGACCCCAGATCTGTAACATTCCAACATTCCAGTTTACAACAACAAAATTCTAGTTAATCAGCCTCTCTCCTTGGAGGCATATTCTTTTTTTTTTTTCTTTTGGTTTTTCAAGACTGGGTTTCTGTAAGAGTTCTGGCTGTCCGGAAACTCACTCTACAGACCAGGCTGGCCTTGAACTCACAGAGATCCGACCTTTTCTGCCTCCCAAGTGCTGAAATTAAAGCCAGGTGTCACTACTGCCTGGCTACCTGCCACATTCTAAGAGAAATGCACCGTGTGGTGCCTGCCTTTAATTAATTATTTTATTTTGTTTTGTTTTTCTGGACAGGGTTTCTCTCTTATTTATTTTTCAAGACAGGGTTTTTCTGTAGCTTTGGAGCCTGTCCTGGCACTAGCTCTGTAGACCAGGCTGGCCTCGAACTTACAGAGATTCACCTCTGCCTCCCAAGTGCTGGGATTGAAGGTGTGCACCACTACGCCCAGTTATGCCTTTAATTTTTTAAATATAGCACAAGGAGGTAGATTCAGGTGGGATCTCTTGAGTGTAGGCCAGTCAGGGGCTTCAAATTGAGACCCTGTTAAAGAAAAAAAAAGAATCAAGTAGGAAGTGAAAAATGGGATTCATTCAACTTCAATCGGTCAGTGAAAATTGTGAAATCCAGGAAGCTGCCCAAGTCCTCGTCTAGAGTCCTAGAGGGAGATCCAAGGTTTAAAAGGATATGCAGCATTCCTGTCAAATCCCATTCTGTAAGGTTTTCAGCAGCCTGGGAGACAAGATTTCCTTCCTGCTGGTGCCTTTTCCTTCTCTCAGCATGAGATTCCTGGGGAAATTCCCAATTCTTTGGGGTTCATTGTTTCAACAATCTGGTAGCAAACCTTCATTTGCAGGTGGTGGCAGGTGCGTAGATGCAGGTGGGTCTGAGTTCAAGGGCAGCCAGAACGTCTAGGGTTACACAGAGAAACTGTGTTTCAGATAAAACAAAAAGCCAAAAGAATATCTCCTTTTATGCCATATCCGCAGTAAGAATGGCTTTTTTTGGTTGTTTGTTTTGGCTTTGTATTGTTTTGTTTTTCAAGACAGGGCTTCTCCACGTAGCTTTGGAGCCTGTAGACCAGGCTGACCTCGAACTCTCAGGGATCCTCCCACTCCCCCAGGAGAATGGCTTTTAAGGAGAAGCCCCCACCTATTTCGGGGAAGTAGGGCACGTGGCCCCCTTTTTTTTAATATTTATTTATTATGTATACAATATTCTGTCTGTGTGTATGCCTTCAGGCCAGAAAGGGCACCAGACCTTATTACAGATGGTTGTGAGCCACCATGTGGTTGCTGGGAATCGAACTCAGGACCTGTGGAAGAGCAGGCAATGCTCTTAACCTCTGAGCCATCTCTCCAGCCCCACGTGGCTCTTTCTTGAGAGCAGTGAGAGCTGAGTAATCAACGGTGTTCAGACGCCTGCAGAGACTAACTGCTGCCAGTCAAGGTTAGCAGCGAACAAGCCACTTTCAGAAACGGACTGAGGGGGCTTGAGGCACCCGAACTGGGTGGGCAACACAGAGAACACAGGCATTCCCTGGTTGAGCCAGGGGACAAGCACAGTGTGGCTGGGCCCCCTACTGGCCGAGTCTGTGATGCCCCAGAGCCTTCTCAGTTTCTGATATGACCCTCTAGCAAAGCCCAAGACAAAGGAATTTGATGGCTTTTTTTTCTTTTAAATCTCTTTCGGAAATTTATTTATTTATTTATCTATCTATCTATCTATTTATTTATTTATTATGCATACAATATTCTTTCTCTGTGTATGTCTGCAGGCCAGAAGAGGGCACCAGACCTCATTACAGATGGTTGTGAGCCACCATGTGGTTGCTGGGAATTGAACTCAGGACCTTTGGAAGAGCAGGCAATGCTCTTAACCACTGAGCCATCTCTCCAGCCCCCTCGGAAATCTCTTTAGTCTTAGTACTTTCAGTTATATTTTTGGTCTTTGTTTTGTTTTCTTTTTGAGACAGGGTCTCACTATAGTGGCCTTTGGCTGACTGGGAACTCTATATGAACCAGGAAGGCCTTGAACTCATAGAGACTTGGCAGGGTTGGGATCAAACGAATGTGCCACCATGCCCTACCTACCTCTGCAATTCTTCTTAACAAAGCTTGCTCTGCTCTGCATACTCCCACAAGAGTGTGCGAGACAGGAACCCAGATGCCCTTTCGAGAGAGCTGTTAGGTAGGATAAAGCAGCAGAAATATCTTGGCTCTTCAAAGTCAAGGAATATCCAGTGGAGAGCATACCACGTAACCCATATAACAAGAGCGTTATGGGCAGAGGGGTGTGCACTTCTCAGAGAGAGATCTGTGTTGATGCACGTGGGGTGTGCGGGAACGAACTTTTAAAAGGTACGCATGCATCTGGAGACTGGTGATACTGGTTGAGTTACCGAAGGAAGGCCGGAAGAGCATCTGGTTCTGGAATTGGGCGGTTTCTAACGTGAGTTTTGCTGACAGCTGAGTGTCCAGGACCAAAGGACCCTGGGTCATACACAACTAGTTAGAGAAGGATCCCATCTTCCTAGTAAAAATCTCTGAGTCACTACCAGCCCCTGGAATTGCAGGCATGCCTCACCACACCTGGCTTACGCTAAAGATCAAACCCAGGGCATCCTACGTGCTGGGCAAGCCCTTCAACACTGGAGCACGAACCAGCCACTGCATTTTAATGTTTTATGGAACATTTAATAGACCCTGAATACCATTTTAAAAGGTTTTAAATTTTTATTTATTTATTTTTATGTTCGGATGTTTTGCCTGCATGTGTGTCTGTATATCAAATGCATGCCCGGTGTCCACAGAGGTCAGAAGGGGGCCTCTGATCCTCTGGGACAGGAGTTACAGACTGTTGTTAGTGTTGTTAGTTGCAGAATGGGTACTGAGAGCTGAATCCAATTGTCTCCCAGGTCCTTTGGAAGAGCAGCCAATGCTTAACAACTGAGTCATCTCTCTAGGCCTGCATCTCATTTCTTAAGCGCCACCCCAACTCCAACTAATTGTAAAGAAAAGATGAAGTAAAAGCCAGGAGGAATGTGTGTATTAATACAAGCTGTCAGAACTGGGAATGCTCTCCCTGCCAGGCAAGTCTCCTCTAGCTGGACTCGGGTGTTGTGTAATTTTTACTGGAGCAATATGAACAAACGTCTATTCATCTCACATACAGCGCTGGCCACAGAGCAAAGGAACCTTCTTACCCAAGTCTAGTTTAGTGAGCTGACGGGGTGAGCTTCAGCGGAGTGGGTGAGGACTTACTTATAGGGACATGGGTGAAGGGTTCTTATAGGAGTGTGGATAACTCAAAGGCAGTCGCATCCCGGAAAAGCCAACCCCAGCAGGCTGATGACTCACGAAAGCTGCATCCCTGGAGCTCCCTGCATGACCTGTAGGCGGCTCAGGGAGCTGGAGGTCTCTCCTTGCCTGGAGTTGTTTCTGCTTTTACAACCTTAGAGCATGGAGGGGAGGCTTGAGGCCTGTTAGTTTCAGGAACTTCTTGAGGCTTGAGAGTGTAGCTTATTTCCTGAATCTTAAGGAGTCTTCCCCAGGAAGGAATGGTTCCATTTGGAGGAAAAAGCCAAAAAACAGACAGAGTTTTAGCCTTTCCCCTTCCCCTAGTAGGCTTTCACAGGCCGGAACAACCTGTTAATTATGAGAGGATCATTGTTCAAGCCCTGATAGCGGAGGGAGGGCACATGAACGTCTCTCTTTAGAGTGTTTCCTCTTCCTCCAAGGTAGCTACAGTTTCCTTCAGATTTCTGACCTTAATTTTGGGGAATCTGGATTGCTATGTTGTACTTGGTGTGTAAACTAAGCATCCTCAGCAGAGATGCCACCCACGTGACACTTTATTACCACCTGTAGTCCTGTTTTGTTTTCTTTTTGTTTTTTGAGACAGGGTTTCTCTATGTAACAGCCCTAGCTGTCCTGGAACTAGCTCTTGTAGACCAGGCTGGCCTCATACTCATAGAGATCCGCCTGCCTCTGCCTCTGCCTCCCGAGTGCTGGGATTAAAGACGTGGGCTACCACTACATGGTGTGTAATCCAGTTCTAAGGAATCTGATGCCCTCTTCTGGCTTCCTCAGACTCCTGCACTCATATGGTACACATGCAGAATACAAGGAAGAGCCAGTGTTGGAAGGCGTCCAGTGTCAGGTAATTATCAGGGGCGAGCAGAGACACAGCTGTCTGCGGTCACCATCAGTTGCCCAAGAAATGTCCTATCTGTTAGCTACCTCACCCCAGACCAAAGCAGGCCTATTTACCGCATCTATTCATTCATCTTTGAAACTTGGCTAACTGTGACGTAGCAGAGAAGCAGAGGACGACCTTGAGGTTGTGATCTCCCTGCCTCCACTGATGGGAGCATAGATGTGTGCCACTATGCTTAGTCTGTGCGGGTGTTTTGTCTTTTAGAGACGGGGGGGGGGGGGGGGGGGGGAGTAGTCTCACGTATCTCTGGCTGGTCTCAAACGAACCTCTCCTGAATGTTGGGTTCGAAGGCATGCACCATATGTCCATTTAATGTGCTTTGTCTGGCTGTCCTGGAGCTCACTATGTAGACCAGGTTGACCTTTTTTAAAATATTTATTTATTATGTATACAATATTCTGTGTGTATGTCTGCAGGCCAGAAGAGGGCACCAGACCCCATTACAGATGGCTGTGAGCCACCATGTGGTTGCTAGGAATTGAACTCAGGACCTTTGGAAGAGCAGGCAATGTTCTTAACCTCTGAGCCATCTCTCCAGCCCCTAGGTTGGCCTTGAATTTAGAGATCCATCTGCTTCTACTTCCCAAATGCTGGGATTAAGCGTGTGCCTGACTGAAAGTGATGTCTGTATAAATATTCTAATTAACATAAAGTACCTTTTAAAATTTTTCTTAAAGATGTATTTGTTTGTTATGTACACAGTGTTCTGCCTGTATGTCTGCCTGCAGGCCAGAAGAGGGCACCAGATCTCATTATGGATGGTTGTGAGCCACCATGTGGGTGCTGGGAATTGAACTCAGGTCCGCTGGAAAAGCAGCCCGTGCTCTTAACCACTAAGCCACCTTTCCAGCCCATTTTTTATTTTATTTTTTAACAAACAAATAGGTCTTATTTATTAGGTTTGAAAGCATTTAGCTGTATAAAATTTATAGGGAAAAAAGGCCATATTTGAAAACATACAAGAACCAAAGCAGAACACAGGACTGTAATGAGCAGAGCCATAGAGTCATAGGACTAAAGAGCTGTATACAGTCAATCCCTTAGGAACTTGTAGGGTAAAATTCTTTATTTTTTTAATTTTTATTTTTTAAATATTTATTTATTCATTATGTATACAATATTCTGTCTGTATATATGCCTGCAGGCCAGAAGAGGGCACCAGACCCCATTACAGATGGCTGTGAGCCACCATGTGGTTGCTGGGAATTGAACTCAGGACCTTTGGAAGAGCAGGCAATGCTCTTAACTTCTGAGACATCTCTCCAACCCAGTAAAATTCTTTAGTACTGACTTAAACCTGTCCCGATGGCAGATATATTTTGCCTCTTCAAGGTACAAGGAGCTGCTACTCAGGGCAGAGCCCAGTTTCAAAATTGGGAACCCTTAGTCACAGCACACTGATAAATCTGGGCTGTTGAACACAGTCAGGGGGTGTCCACCTAGCCTATGAGGTCTGTGACGGCAAGCGTACACAGGCCAAAAGGCTTGGGAACATCGACACACTCTCAATCTTGTCAGGTATAAAGAAAGACTTCAGATTCCTTGGATAAATAATTGGAGGTCTCTGTATTAAAACTTTCTGGTGCTGTCACTGCTTCTGATGTTTCTCTCTTGTAATGAAGTCAAATCAGACGGGCCCGCAAGATGCCCTGCTGGGATGTAATGTTTAATCAGGAGTTAGCAGGTCTCTGTAAGTCTTCCGTGCTTTCTCCAAATTTCACTTTTACTAAAAGGTCTCTGTAAAAAAATGATCTTTCAAATCCTCTTGCCTCAAAATAATTTCAGAAGAAAGGCAAACATATTATGCCAGGGCTGAAGGGGTGTCCCTGCAGTCTGTGGCTAGCCTGCCAACAAACTGTTAATCCCAGCCAGAAAGAATAAGACTACTACCACAGTTTAAAGCTAAATTTGAAGCAAGCCTTAGTTAAATACTTGCCAGGTGGATGGACTCTGACCAGGTCCATACCCAGGTTTCTGGGAAATGGCCCAGAGTCACAGTTTGCAGGGGTTTAAAAAGGAAAAGCCCATAATTCATCGCTTTTCCCATCTGGTCCAATCAGGGAAATGCATACATCCTGACATCTCTCCAGCCTACATCCAATCAGGAGTACATTCTGATGTATTTCCTGCCTATGAACCTCCTGCCTACTTGAGATCAAGCACATCAGATGGGTTAAACAAACGTTTAGGGGAGTGAAAAACATGAGACTTGTTTTCTTCCATAAACGATGGCCTCCACAAGCCAGGCGTTGGTGGCACACGTCTTTAATCCCAGCTCTTGGGAGGCAGAGGCAGGTAGAGCTCTATGAGTTCAAGGCTAGCCTGGTCTACAAGAGTCCAAAGCTACAGAGACACCCTGTCTCAAACAACAACAACAACAACAACAACAACAAAAACAAAAAAATAATGGTCTCCAGCATTTCAGGAATTGTCTGCCCTTGAGCAAGGGGCTTGTAGAGCAGAGACATTTTTCTTTCATGGGTCTCTAAGGCATAGTAATTAAAATCTAAAATGTTAACTTTGACTTTCACAAAACCCAGAGGAGCAGCCAGGGCTCCAGAGAGGAGCAGGGCAGACTACCTGTGGATACAGAAGGATAAAGCACCTTCATGTCTCTGTCTCTTACCCTTGTCTCAGCAGATGGGGGAGTGGGCGGGGCTTGTCTCTAAAAGGGACAGGGCATACTAGGGGCTACAACAATGACTTGGCAGCTAAAAAGACTCAGTGCTCTTTAAGAGTACTGGAGTTCAGGGCATAGCACCTACCCTGGGCGAGTCACAAATCTGTGTCTCTAGCACCAAGAGTTCTGATACCCTACTTCTGGTCTCTATACCTCTCCTCCCCCTGCCTCCACACACAAACACAAAACACGCATAAGTAAAATAAACCTTAAAAAATAAAACGTTCTAGTCACCTACAGTCAGTCAAGGTATGCTTAGGGATGCATTTCCCGCTTCTCTTTGGAGACCTGGGGTCCCTCACATAGACAAGTGTCCAATGGGATTGGTTCTGCAACCATCATATATTTTCAACCTCTGTCAGATCAGTTAGAACAGATGAAAATTGTAATAGTTCTGGTCTCTGATCCCTGGGATCATGTCCTACAGAAGACAAGGGATGAAGTCCGTACCTGAGCGCTGAACAAGCGTGTTTATTAGAAACAGCTGGGAGGTGGCGGTGGCTCATGCTTTTTAGTACCATCACTTCGGGGAGGTAGCGGTGGTGGATCTCTGTGAGTTTGAGGTCAGCCTGCTCTACAGAGTGAGTTCCATGTGGCAAGCACTGTGGGATTTCAAGTTGTCACACAACAAAGAAAACAGTAGTGAGGAGGGGGGGGGAAGGGTGATTTTCTCCTGGTACACAAAGTGACTGATCACTTCTTGGTTCTGGAGCTGTCATAAAACAATCCAGTTATCTGAAGGCCATTAAGCAGGGAGACTTTGGTCCAGGGAGTCCTGCAGGCAGAGAGAGAGCTTTGACCCCCCCAGAGCTCCTGCAGCTGAGATTGTCAGCGTTTCTTCAGATGGTCAGGGTCTTGCTAGTACTATACCGTAACTAAGTTCCCCTGTCCCTTGCCTTAGAATGGCACCTAATGAAAGAGTTTTAGCTGCTGGAAAAATGGTTTAGTTCACATGCTGTTCTTGCAGAGGACCCTTGTTCAGTTCCTAGCACCCACATGGAGCAGCTTGCAACCACCTGGAACTCTATTTCCAGGGATCCGAGGCCCTCTTCTGGTGTCTGTGGGAACCTGCACACACATGTGGCATTCACACACACATAAATAAAAACCACATACTTACTTTTTAAAGTTTTTTTTTTAAATTGCGTGTGTGTGTGCGCGTATGTGTGTGTGCAAGAGTTGTGTGTGAATGAATGCTGGTAGCCACAGTCCAGAGATGTCGGGTTTCCTGGGAGTTGCAGTTACCTGCAGTTGTGAGCTGCCTGATGTGAGTGCTGGAAACTGAATTTGGGTCCAGTGCTAGAGTGGTGTGAACTCTAAAGCACTGAGCTCCAAAACAAAAACAACAAAAGGAATTACTTTAATTCATAGTGCGGCCACACAGTAGGAATTTCCCCCAGTGCCACCAAGGTAACTTATTACCCTTCCTTCCTTCCTTCTTTCCTTCCTTCCTTCCTTCCTTCCTTCCTTCTTTCCTCCTTTCTTTTTTTTTTTTTTTCTGATTCTGAGACAGGGTCTCCCTTTGTAGCTCTGGCTGTCCTAAAACTAACTGTAGACCAGGCTGGCTTCAGAGATTCATCTATTTCTACCTCCCAAGTGCTGGGATTAAAGGTGTGTGCCACTACTGACTGGCCTCTTTTAATGTATTCAGTGATATGTATGTGTATATGTATGTGCATGTGTATATGTATGTATATGTATGTGTGTACATGTATTGAGTGCTGGTACCCTCAGAGCTCGGAGGTGTCAGATTTCTTGGAGCTGGAGTTACAGGTGATGCTGGAAATTGAACTGGAATCTTCCATATAAGCAGTGTTTGTGCCTAGTGAGCCATTGCCAAACCTGAGAATCATGAGAGAAAGACCAGTTCCACAGTGTTTGAGCCAAATTTGAAGCAAGCTCTAATTCAATACTGACCAGGATGATGGGCTCCAGCCATCACGGCTCAGCACCCATAAGGTCACAGTGTTTCCTTCCCATCAGGTCCAGTCAGGGGCAAACATACATTCTGCTGTATTTCCTGTCCATTGTACCTCTTACCCACATGTGATCAAGCATATCTAATGCAGATGGGGCAAACAAACACACAACAAACAGAAACTTGTTCTTTTTTCTTTTCTCTCTGTCTCTCTCTTTCTTCCTTCCTTTCTGTCTGTCTTTCTTTCTTTCTTTCTTTCTTTCTTTCTTTCTTTCTTTCTTTCTTTCTCTTCCTTTCTTTCTTTTTGGTTTTTTGAGACAGGGTTTCTCTGTAGCTTTGGAGCCTGTCCTGGAACTAGCTCTGTAGACCAGGCTGGTTTTGAACTCACAGGGATCCACCTGCCTCTGCCTCCTGAGTGCTGGGATTAAGGGTGTGTGCCACCATCACCTGGCCAGGAACCCATTCTTTTTTTTTTTTTTTTTTTTTTTTTTTTCTTGGTTTTTCGAGACAGGGTTTCTCTGTGGCTTTGGAGCCTGTCCTGGAACTAGCTCTTATAGACCAGGCTGGTCTCGAACTCACAGAGATCCGCCTGCCTCTGCCTCCCGAGTGCTGGGATTAAAGGCGTGCGCCACCACCGCCCGGCCCAGGAACCCATTCTTAACTGTTTTAGCTGCAAACAGAACCCTTAACCTGCAAGGTATTTTTCCTGTTTTCATCTCTATTAACTTGCAAGGTGTATTGTTCTTGTTCCTGTGTTGCCACACGATCTCTCCAGAATCCTCTGTTTCTATTTCTAACCACACGTTCCAGAGTTAGTTCTTTGACAGGGAGTGCCCTCTAAACTTAGGTCCTGTACCATAAAGACAATGTCAAAACAGGCTATGTAGAAGGCACATAAAAGGAGCAGTCTGCCAAACAAAGCCAAACTTTCCTGTTGCAGGACCAGCAATGGTTCAGGAAATGGGTTAACCAAGCCTCCAAAATGAACGTTTTCAATGTACCTTCTTCTCAGCTGAACACTAGGAACACAAAACGAAGGTCTGCACTGTGAGCCTTTACCAGGGACTCTCCACGGCACAAAGCTGAACAGCTAAAGTAGTGCTCATACACAGGAACGGTCAAAATCCAAAATGCCTCCTTCCTTTACCAATGAATAAATATGCATTTCTTTCTCTTTTTTCTTTTTTCTTTTCTTTTCTTTTTTTTTTTTTTTTGAGACAGGGTTTCTCTGTGCAGTTTTGGAGACTGTTCTGAAACTTGCTCTTTGAACCAGGTTGTCCTTGAACTCTCTACCTCCTGAGTGCTGGAGTTAAAGGCACACACCACCACCTCCCAGGCAAATATGCTTTTATAGCCAACTGACATCCAAGGTCAATGAACGAGGGGAAACACGCTGTGGCTGAGAATCCCCTTGTTTTCCAATCCAGAGTATCAGCCATGAGTCTGCCTCCTAACGATGCTCCAGGGCACCAGATTCATAAGTCTCTCTTTTTAAAATTCTTTACTTTTAATTTTGTGTGTGTGTGTATGTGTGTGTGTGTGTGGGAGAGAGAGAGAGAAACAGAGAGAGAAGTTTGTCATGTGTCCATGGAGTCTAGAGGTGTGGGATCTCCTGGGGCTGCAGTTACAGGCAGCTCGGCCACTTGTCATGGGTACTGGAAACTGAACCTCAGTCCTCTATAAGAGCAATACGTCTCTTATCCACTAAACCATCTCTCCAGTCCTGATTCACAAAACTTAAGCTCAAAATAGATCAGGAAGTACCAATAAAGGGAAATTCATTTATTTACCCTTTGGTCAAAAGGTGCTGAGCAAAGATTCCTGGTTTCTCCCTGCTGTTTCTGTAACAGGCTAACAATTTTACATAAAAGATGCAATAAGCCACGTGTGGAGGTGCACACCTTTAATTGGAACACAGGAGGCAGAGGCAAGAGGATTCAAGTCTGGTCTACATGGTGGGTTCCTGGCAAGCCAGGGCTTCATAGAGAGATGCTTTGGAAAAAGAAACAAATGTTGAAACAAAAGCCTGCATTACTCTAAGTACAGTTCTCAAGCCACTGTACCATACGCGAGCTGGGCAAGTGCCTGGAGATTGAAAGAACACACAAGAGACCTGGGTCATTCGAAAGGAGATCAGTGGAAAGTCGTTTATTCAACCTTGGGGAAATCCTTATATACCTGGCTGCTGCACAAGGATTTCCCCCAGGCAGGTGGGAAGTTGCCACACCCAAGATGGAGTAAACAATGTCCTAGAGCTAATCACCAGGCGGGGCAGGGGGAGCACAGGAACAAACAGAATGTTTTTAGCTGGCTGACCAGAAACTGTCCTCAAGATGAAACCCCGGAGGAGGGGTAGACCCATGGGCCCTACAAGAGCTAGTGGGATGAGCTAAGATAAGGCTGAACTTTCATAATAAGTCTCCGTGTCATTATTTGGGAGCTGTCTGTACAGAGAAAGACACATTATGTATAACCTTTGAAACAAAGGTAGGGCTGGAAGATGGTTAGGAATAACTTTTTTTTTTTTTTTTTTTTTTTTTTTTTCCGAGATAGGATTTCTCTACCGCCTCGGCTGTCCTGGAATTCCCTTGCTTTATACACAAGGCTGGCCTTGAAGTCACAGAGATCTGTCTACCTCTGCCTCCCGACTGCTGGGATTAAAGGTGTGCACGACCACCGGCTATGCACAACTTTTTGAAACAAAAACGTGATTGGCATTCCTAGAACAGGCAGTACAGGGGCATAGTCCAATCCAGCTTAATCATAAACAGGAGTGAGGCTGGTTTGTCTGTACCATGAAATGGCTTTTAAGCCTAACATGGAGGCAGGCTGGTTCTTCAGGGGCAGCCACATGTCCCAAGTTGTTCCTTGGATAAGGCTTTGTGTCCTAGGCCAGTGAGAAGGGACGTTGGGGATGTGGAAGTCCCAGCCTGTGGAAGAGGACACAAATTTCTCCCCATCTGAGGCCGTACGAAAATGTCTTCTGTCAAATCATTATTCCAGTCATTTTTGCGTTTCCTCTACACTGGTAATCCTCTCTGCAAAACTGTTTCTGGGTGGGCATGACACATATCTTCAATCCCAGCACTCAGGAGGCAGAGGCAGGGCGATTCTATGATATTGAGACCAGCCTGATGGACAGTGAGTTCCAGGCCAGTTAGGGCTATATAGTGAGGGCCTGATTCAAAACAAAACGGAACAAATAACTCATGGGAAATCAAACAATAACAAATCTGCCCAATTTTTCCTAGCCTCTTGAATTTGGTACCCTGTTTTCAGCATCACCAGGATCTCACCAGCTTCACCGTGAGTCCTGGTAATAGATGCTATTGCCACCTTGCACGCAGGGCCACTCTGCCATCTTTGGTCCTGCTGATGAGGCAGGGAGGAAGAGTTGAGAGCAGCCTCAATCCAGAGCTCCTGGCCCCACTGCTCCAAGGGAAACTCGAGGAACTGGGTGGGCAGGGGCCTTCCTGCTACATTGTGTTCAATCCCTACTGCTCTGGTGCTCTTCCAGCTGGCGTTGTGAGCACGGTACTATTGCACCCACAGTCCCTTGATCGATGCTGGATCTGGGTGAACCTGCCAATCTGAGTTCTACTCCAGAAGAGCCAGCTAGCCCAGACTCTGCCCAGCGGGTAAGGGAATTAGCCCTTCCCAGGAAGGGACCACAGTCTGCGAGGTTTGCTTGTAAAAATTCAAAGCTGTTCTCATAGAATTTGTGCTAGGGTCAATTAGGAAACAGAAAGAAAGAGTAGCCAGGTAAGGGACATAGGGAAGCTGGCACCGGGCCACTTAATTGTAGCCAGAAGTTGGCAGCTGAACTCCACTTAGGGCCTGGGTGAGGTCAAGGTGTGGTCACTGGAGAGCCAGGGAGCACAATTTATTGGCCTCGACAGGTGTGGGCAGTACAGGCCCTGTTCACTTGCCTTATTTTGCTTTTTCCTGTCCTTGCCTCTGGTCAGGCTTGGAGTGATCCCACCCACCCACCAAGGTCTACCTAGCAGGGACCACTGCAAAATGGATGTGCGTTCTGTTTTGCAGGAAAGAAAACATTTGGGAATGTAAGAGAGATTGTAACTGAACAGCATGAATGTACTGGATGCCTCTGAATTTATTTTATTTATTTATTTTAAAAATGGCTAATTTGGGGGCTGGAGAAATGGCTCAGAGATTAAAAGCAATGACTGCACTTCCAGAGGTCCTGAGTTCAAGTCGCAAGAACCATGCATGATGATGGCTCACAATGATTTATAGTGAGATCTGGCGCCCTCTTTCGGCCTTCAGGCACACATGCAGGTAGAATACTGTATACATAATAAATAATCTTTTTAAAAAAATGGCTAATTTGATGTCCTGTGACTTTCATTGAAATCAAATAAGGAAATAGGAATGAAGAATATCAAGACTGCAGGAGTGTGCGGGTTTATTGTGTATTGGCCTGGGATCAGGGAAACAAAGACAAGAGAGCAGGAGAATATACCATGTCCCTCAGCCTCTACAGCCCCTTTGCTCTGACTTCACCCTCAAGCCCCTTAGAATGGGGTCACCTTTGTAGCATCTGTGGTACAGGGCTTGCTTAGCATGCTGCAGGTACCTGGGCTGTCTCCAGAAACCAAAGGGAGAAATCAAAGGGAGAAATCTCCCTTTGAAAAAGAATGCCGTTCACTTATTGGTTTTTATGGTTGTTTATATTTTCTCTTTTTGTCAAACATTCAAAAAATTGTGTGTGTATGCATGCAAGTGCCTCAGAAGAGGGCATTAACCCCCCCCCCCCAACCCTTGGAGCTGGAGTTATAGGCAATTAATTGTGAGCTTCCTGCTTGGGTAGCAGAAGCTGAACTCTGGTCCTCTGCAAGAGCAGCAACTGCTCTTAACCACTGATCCATCTCTTCAGCATCTGTCTGTTTTATGGCTTTTTCCCCATTTTGTTTTAAATGTGTGCATTGTGTGGATAGTTGACTTTGAAGTGTGTGTGCGTGTCTCTGTGTATACACACACGTGTGCTATGGTCTGTTTGTGGAAATCAGAGGATAATTTGTAGGAGTCAGTTTTCTCTTTCTAGATGTGGGCCCGAGGACTGAACTCAGGCCATCAGGCCCGGCACTGGCATCTTCCTCCTTGAGCTAACTCATTAAGATCTAACTGAGCTCCACCTTATATTTTGCTTATTCATGTACGTGTTTATGCATATATGATGTGAGTGTAAGTAACAACAGAGGCCAAAAATGGACATTGAATCTCCTAGAGCTGGAATTATAGCCAGTTGTGAGCCGCCATGTGGGTGCTGGGGATTGAATCTAGGTCTTTTGGAAGAGCAGCCAGAATTCTTAACTGCTGACTCATCATCGCTCCATAGTCCCCCATGTAGTGGCTCTTTCTTTGGACAATCAGCTCCCGAATAATGACAGGGAGACTTCTTTTTTAAAAATTTATATTATTGTTGTTGTTGTTGTTGTTATTATTATTATTATTATTATTATTTTATTTTCAGTGGTGTGAGGGTCAGATGCCCTGGAACTGGGGTTACAGATGGTTGTGAGCTACCATGTGGGTGCTGGGGATTGAACTCAGGACTTCTGGAAGAGTAGCCAGTGCTCTTAACCGCTGAGCTATCTCTCCAGCCCCGAGACTTCTTATTAAGTATGAAAGTTTGACCTTAGCTTAGGCTTGTTCTCAATTAGCTCTTAAACCTTAAATTAACCCATTTATATTAATATACATTCTGTAATGTGACTCATTACCTCTCCTCAGAACCACATGCCCAACTTTGTCTGGCTGGCTGGCAAACCTCCTATGTCAGATTCCTTTCCAGAGTTCTTATCTCTGTCTGGAAGTCACCCCTATCCTAACCTGCCTAGCTATTGGCCAGTCAGCTCTTTATTAACCAATCAGAAGGTGCCTTGGGCAGGTGAGGTAAACAGGGACACATCTGTACACAGTGTACAAAGAGATTACCCACACACAATTTTTTTTTTTGTTTGTTTGTCTTGTTGTCTTGGGACTCACCTATTAGGTTCTATGGCCACTTAAGGAAGAGGAACCTGCCTGTTCCCACTTCCCTAGTGCCAGGATTACAAATACATGTCACAAGGTCTGGATTTATATTTACTTATTTATCTGTTTGTTTATTCATTTATGGTTTTTTTGAGACAGGACTTCTCTGTGTAACAGTCCTGGCCACCCTAGAACTCGCTTTGCAAACCAGGTTGGCCTCGAACTCAGAGATCTGCCTGTCTCTGCCTCCAGAGTGCTGGGCTTAAAGGTGTGCACCACCACCACCCAGCAAGGCCTGGATTTTTAAAACATGGTTTCTGGGGATTGAACTCAGGTCCTCATGCTTGCACAGCAAGAACTGTACTATTTTACTAACTAGGCTTTTTTCCCATAGCCCCCCCCCCTTTTAAACAGGGTCTCATTATGCAGCATGGCAATCCTCCTGCCTCGACCTTCCAATGCTGTAATCTTCATCACGAGCCCCATGTCTGGCTGTGCATGCTGTGGTCCCAAAGGGCAGAGGGAAGCTTGATGATGCAGGCGGTAAACATGATTTAGGGGCCTGGCAGCGGTGGTGCATGCCTTTTTTTTTTTTTTTGGGTTTTCGAGACAGGGTTTCTCTGCAGCTTTTTTAGAGCCTGTCCTGGAACTAGCTCTTGTAGACCAGGCTGGCCTCGAACTCACAGAGATCCGCCTGCCTCTGCCTCCTGAGTGCTGGGATGGTGCATGCCTTTAATCCCAGTGCTTGGGAGGTAGAGGCAGGTGAATCTCTGTGAGTTCGAGGCCAGCCTGGTCTACAGAGAGAGTTCCAGGACAGCCAAGGCTGTTACACAGAAAAACCCTGTCTTGAAAAGTAAAACAAACAACAACAAAAAAGATTTAGGGGGACACACTTATTTTGAGACAGTCTCTGTATGTAGCCCTGGCTGTTGAGGAACTTGCTTTTTAATCACATTGGCCTGGAACTCAGATCCACCTGTCTGTTTCCTGAATTCTGGGAAATTCTGAATTCTGGTGTGGACCACCAGGCTCCACAAAAGACACTTTTTCTTTTTTGTTTGTTTTCGAGACTGTGTTTCTCTGTGTAGCTTTGTAGCCTGTCCTGGCACTCACTCTGTAGACCAGGCTGGCCTTGAATTCAGAGACCTGCCTGCCTCTGCCTCCCAGAATGCTTGCCTTTTAATAGGCACTATAGAACGGTTTTGGATAGAGCCTCATAAGGCAAGATATAAAGACGGGGGTGGGCGGGGGAAGGGGTCACCACCATCATCTACCACACCATGTATTCTAGCACTATAACCTGTGGCCCTAGTACTGGGGAGGTTAAGGCAGAAGGGTTTTTGGCAAATTCAAGGCCAGCATGACAATATCACCCCCACCTTTAACCCCCACCCCCACCCAAAGCAAGCAGGAACACAGAATCAGATCCTGACTGTGAGCAGTCATTGCAAAGTTACTGCTTTTTCTCTTTTCTTTCTTTTTTTTAATGCTCTAACTCTTCGTGATTCTTGGTCTAATCTGCTGCTTTGCGTGGCTATGGGTAATGTTTGTTGATTTTCTTTAAACTTACGCAAGTGTGAGGACAGTATCTGAACAGAAGAGGGCAGTCATGTTCTAATACACTAACCAGACTAGAGCTAACAGTTGTCATCTGTGGAAGGGACTGTATCCTCATGACCTCTATGTGTTCTTCCTACGAGTATATTTTAATTGTATGTAATATAGTCATATACATATTAGTTTCTATGTAAACGTTTCACTTCATTTGTGTTTGCATGCATGCCTAAGCACACGGTATGACACATGTGGGGGTCAGAGGGCACCTGTGGGACCAGGGTGTACTGGGGATTGAAGTCAGCTGGTCAGGCCTGGTGGTAGCAAGTGTTTCAATGGGCTAGGCCATGTTGCCATTCTTATTTTATGAATGTGTTAAAAGCCAACTCACCAATCCTTTAAAGCATTAAGAACTAACGCGTGACGTGTGCGTGGTTAGGAGCACCTGTGGCACGGCACACGTGAGGTCTAAGGACAATGCTGTGAATGGGTTCTCTCCTTCCACCTTTCTGTGGCTCGCAGAGATTGACCTCAGGCTGCAGCGCCCTCACCTGAGGAGCTGCCCCGCTGGCCGATTGTTTATTCTTTACCCGTGCAGCGTGTTTCTCTTTAATACGACGAACCCTGGAAAAAGTCTCCTCATACACGTGGTCTAGCACATTTCCCCAAATTTATTTTTGTTTTTATGCTTAAGACAAATACAAAAGCATTCATAATATTATAGAATATTATACACTCACTAGGAATGTTGATAAAGATATTTGTTTATTCATTCACTTGGAGTTCTTAAGTAAAACAGTAAAACAGAAAATAAGTTAGAAAAGACTGTATATTCCAAAATACTAAAAGTGATCACTTAGGGGCAGCATAAAAATACACAGAGCATTAACTAAACCGAGGCGCTTGTGTGAGCCCCAAGCTCACATTCTCACTCAGGCTTCCCTCAACGCCTCAGCCACATCCCCTCCAGGCCAGGTGGGCTAGAAGTTACTTTCTCATACAATCCATTGGGTGTCCACAGTCTTGGGGTGGTAGTCCGAGGCCAGCCTGAGAACCTTCCTGTGTGCACACAGGACTCACGGACTCCCACTGTCCCACACAGGTCAGCTGACTGTGACCTTGTCCAGTTCTTCCCTCTCAGTAAAAGAACAACTACAGAAGCCTGAAAGGGCCATGTCAGCTATGAGGGATAGGGTCACAGCAGAGGTCTGAGTGTCACGGTTAGGCCATGGGAGATATCCATTTCAGGACCCTAAGAATATTTTATTAACAATTAACAAGATTTCCTCTTTTTATGTGTCCCTAAACGCCACAGCTGTTAGGGCAAGAACAGGTCTACATGACTTCCTTCTAAGGGGCAAAAAACCCCCAGTCAAGAACAATGAAGCCCACAGTCTCTGCCACCAGGTGGCGTCATAGACCAGTCCACAAGAACCTGGATGGGTGGTGGCAGCCACTCTACCTATCTCCTCCCTCCTCCTGGCTCCACAGCTGTCCACAGCTGACCCAGAAGAGATGAGGTAGGGCAGGAGGGAGTTTTCTTAGCCCTGGCAAGACAGAATGAAGACCCAAACACCTTTCTTCTTCTTCTCTTTTAATATCTAGATATAAAGACCCCAGAACCAACCATAGTAACAACAGCTGCATGCTGGCAAGTCCCTTCCAGGGCTGCCCTGAGCACCTGCCACCTGCCCAGCTCACAGGCCCCATGCGAAGAGGAGCTGGGGGCTAGGGACTGTTGGAAATGTGTGGTCCCCGTGGAGGAGGTTTTCCCTTGAGCCAAGATGAGGGTTATTTCTTGTGGAGAAACTTCATTTTATTGCCTAAAAAGGAAAAAAAAAATATGATATAGAGATGAATACTTTGCATTGGTATGGATCTTGGTTTATTGATACAAAGTCAAGGTCAATTTTCTTATACTGTGTATATGTATTTCTGCTCTTGATTAAGGTATTGTGTTTGTACAGCTCATTAAGAAATATAGGTTAATAGTTATCTATAATAGTCAAGCTTGTAGTCATGTTAGTTAAGTTTTCTAGATGTACAGAGATGTACTACAATTCTTGTTTGATACCTGTTTTGTTATATGTAATTTTATTATGTTAAAGTTAAAGCCTTCCTTTTTGTTTAAACAGAAAAGGGGAAATGGTATGGGACGTCCTTCTGTCTTGTGTTGCTTTTATTGGCTAATGAGTAAAGAAACTGGCTTGGCCTATAGCAAGGTAGAACTTAGGCAGGGAAAACTAAGCTGAATGCTGGGAGAAAGGAGGTGGAGTCAGAGAGAAGCCATGAAGCCACCGGAGACAGAAGTGCTGAAGCTTTGCTGGTAGGCCACAACCTCATGGTGATGCACAGATTAATGGAGATGGGTTAAATTAAGATGTAAGAGTTAGTCAGAAATATGCTTAAGCTTTTGGCCAAACAGTATTGTAAATAATATAGTTTCTGTGTGTTATTTCAGGGCTGAGCAGCCGGGAACAAACAAGCAGCCTTGCCACAACAAAAGTGAGAGCATCTTATCTGGGAGGGAGGAAGGGAAGGGCACAGGAAAGTGTTGTCGTGCACACGTGAGGACACAGGACAACCGTGTGGAGTCACTTCTCTCCTCCCACCTTCACGTGGGTTCTGGGAATTGGACCCAGGTCCTCAGGCTCCTGTGGCCAGTGCCTTTACCTGCTGAGCCATCTTGCTGGCTGCGTCATGGAACTGCTGACTTTTTCCTGCCTTCACCTCCCCAATGCAGGGGGTACAGGTGTGCACTACTATTCTTAGAAGAGCCTTCTTGATTAAACTGCAGTCCTGATGCTTGGTGTCTTACTCTCTGACTCAGGGGCTTTGGGAGGCTGGGGAAGTTCCGCCTATATCATTCCCTGTCTGGCCCTAGGCCTGCTTCCTCTTTTGAGTTCCCATAAGGCTTAGGAGTGGAGGGGACTGTAGCATTGATGACAATGTCATCACATTCAGAGAGACAGTTAGTCTAGTGCCAGTTTCCTGTATCACTGAGGGTTCGTGGCGCAGGGGTCTGAAGTTGCTAAGAGACCAGGAGAGACGGTTTAGATTGAGGCTGGTGGCGGGGATTCAGGCCTTACCCAGACCCTTTAGGAACTTATTGACTCCGCTGTGTTCTCCGCTGGGCAAGGTTTCGAGGTATTCCTGGGCTCGTACCTCAAACAGACCTGGTGACAAGAGACACTAGGACATTTTAGATCCTTTGCGCTTCTTCACAAACCCTTCCTCGCTAGAATGGGTAAGGGAGGTCTCTCTTCTGAGAGGCAGCTGTGCCTACTAACATGCTTTCAGGGCTGAGGCGTATAAGGAATTTTACTAACCTTATAATTGCCATGTAATAGCTGTCTGTGGAATGCTGCAAAAGCCTGCTCACACATGAGGTCCCATTTCATTCCTGCTACCTCCTCCCCTCTCCCCAGACAGAGTTTCTCTGTGTAGCCCTGGCTGTCCTGGAACTCATTCTGTAGACTGGGCTGGCCTAGAATTCACAGGGATCCACAAGCCTCTGCCTCCCTCCCAAGTGCTGGGATTAAAGGCGTACATCACTGCCGCCCCAACCCTTCTGCTACCTTTCCTACCAGTTAGTGACCCAGTGACCTGTAAACCTGCCTAGAGTGAAACCGGCTGCTGTCCTGAAGAGAAGCCTCGGATGCGGCCAGTCCTCTCACACCCTGTAATTAAATTTCTCTTGTCCTGTGGAAATCCTTGTCAGAGCCTCAAGCGTGGCTGCCTGTCTTTCCCGTGTAAATGGCTATGGGAGTGCAGGCTCTGAGTTCACAGCACCAGAGAAATCCCAGGGGTGGGGCCAGCTGCTCTTCTAGAACCTTCTGAGCTCTGTGTAGCCATGCTACAGAGGCAAGCGCCTTCCCTTCCCAGGTTTAGCTCTCATCAAAACCTTCTTTACCAACATTTCTAACTTTTACATTCCCGGAATGGCCGAGACAAGGGACCAAGTGGGCTGGGACACATGTCTTTGTTTTTTTGTGTTCTTGTTCCCTTTCTCCCTAGAAGCATGATGGAGCCTGCTCAAATGGGGACAGGGAGAGAATTCCTGAGAATTCTCAGTGAGAGAGAATTCAGAGAAGAGGGAGAAGAAAGGCTGGCATGGATGGTCACGGAAGCAGGATGCCCAGATTCTGTGGCGCTGGCCCAAGGCTGCAGGCACCAGACCAGACTCTCCTGAATCTTTCTCCCCTCCACAGTCCCTAGATGGGGGCAGGAAGAAAGGCAGCTGGGAAGAGCAGAAAGGGCTGCAGAGAAGCAGGAGAGACGCTCAGGGTCACTGTCCAGGTGTGGTCCGGATGATAGAGCTCCTGTGGAGGCCAGAACACCGTCCCTGCCCACATCCTTGTCTACACCCTCCCCCGTGCTCGCCAGCCAGTTAGAGCCTAGGCAGCTGCACCCTCACTGCCCCAGCAGGGTCTGTGGTGTTCTGACCTTTGGCATCCTGCCTGCGTAGTTCCCGCTCCTGGATGAAGCCACGGAAAGTCTGGGTCTCCATGAAGACCTCCAGGAAGCGCCTCAGACTCTTGGAGGAGACAGCTTTTCTGAAGGCCTCTCGCTGCAGGCTCCTCTCCTCGCCCGACGTTAGGAACAAGGAATAGTGACCCACAATCTCCACAAAGAATCGGACAAAGGCTTCAGACACCACCTCATTCAAGGGGCTGGACTCAGGGCCTGTGCATGGGGTACAAAGACTGGAATAGTAAGTTGGTGGGCCAGAGACCAAGACAGTTACTGACAACAGCTACAGCTTCCTCCTTCTGCAGCCACCTGTGACCGTCCAAGAGAAAGGGCACTCAAAGCTGCCTTTTCCCCTCTTGAGGTATTTTAGGACCTAAATGGAGAAAGTGGGAAACATTCCTACAATTATGGCTGGAATGGAATCCAGACGAAAGGTGGAACCCCACTTTCTCTCCTCATGCCCCTACTTTCTCACCCACCCACCCACCCAGCTGTTTCAAAGTCCTGGCGTTTACCATGCACACAGTCCAGTGGGCCTCCATCCTGGTCACAGGCCAGGTCATTCCTCTGCTCCAGAATGTGTTCCAGGGCTACCTGAAGCTTCCGGGGCAGAATGGAATCCTCATCGTCCATCTGTAGGGCAGGAGACGCAGGTGGGTTCAGTTACACCTGGCTAGCCATGTCCCAGTCACATCTCAGAGAGAGAGAGAGAGAGGGAGGCGGTGGGGGGACCTCACTGTGTAGCCCTGGTTAGCCTGGGACTCACTCTGTAAACCAGGCTGGCCTCAGACTCATAGAGATCCTCCTGCCTCTGCCTCCCAAGTGCTGGGATTAACTGTGTGTGGCACCACAGCCCAGTGCTTTGTTTTATTAGTGTGTGTGTGTGTGTGTGTGTGTGTGCGCTCTTGTTCCACCCTGAGGCTTAAACGTTACTCAGGAGCCTTTACCTGTTGAGCTATCTTACCCACCCTTAGCTCTCATAGGAGGAACAGGGATTAGAACCAGGGATTTGAGGTTCAAATCTCCACTGACAGATTGAACTGGTGGTGCAGGTGACATAATACTCAGCTGAAAATAAATGTGTATTAGTTTCTCTTATAAGGAAAATACTATGACTAACAAATAGATCAAAGCGCTGGGCATGGTGTCGGATGTCCATAATCCCAGTAATCTGGAAGTGGGAGCTTAACTCCCAGGTGAGCCAGCCTGGGCTATAGAGTGAGACCCTGGCTCAAAAGGCAAAGTCTAAACAGTAAACCGCCATTGCCACCACCACCACCACCACCACCTTCATCGCCACTACCCCCCAGCACCACCATCGCCAGCACCACCACCACTACCACCACCAAAACCACCAGCACCAGCACTGATATGAATGTTTATAAACCATTGAAAATAATTCCATCTCTTTTTAACCTCCTCCCAATACATGCCTAATATTTTGGTAGGTTTTCCTGTCAACCTATTTTTGGAAGAACAAGGTCTCACTATATAGCTTTGACTAACCTGGAACTTAGCATGTAGACCAGGCTAGCTTTGAACTCACAGAGATCAACCTGTCTCTGACTCCTGAGTGCTTGGGATTAAAGACATGTGCTACCATGCCCAGCTCCTGTCAATATTTTTAAGATGTACACACATACAATTTTCTTTCTACTTGTTTGTCTCTTCTTACTTTCTTTTCTTTTTTTTTAAGAAAAAAAAAATAGAATCAGGCTGGGAGAATGATTCATTGGTAAAGTTTCTTCTTTAGCATGTAAAAGCCCTGGGTTCCATCTCCAGTATCAAAACAAACAAGCAGAAAAGAAATGGGGAAAAAACCAGCAAAATAATGTAATTCATTTTGGGTCTTTACTCCTCTATGATTCAAATTATTTTCGAAGGTTTCTATATCATAGGTTGGTTCTGAACTCACTACTTTACTGTGTGGCCCAGGTGGCTTTAAATTTAAGGCAATCCTCCTGCCTCCTTCCAAGGACTGGAATTATATATATAAACCATACCATACCTGGCTTTTGTTTGTTTTTGAGACAGGGTCTCCTGTAATGCTCCATTCTCCTGCCTCCTCCTGTATGTGAGGATTACAGGGAGGCACCACCATGCCTAGATGTATCCTGATTTTTTTAAAAATAAAAATTATTTATTTTAATTTTATGGGTTTGGAATGTTTTGCTGGGAACTGATCTCTGGTCCTCTGCAAGAGCAGCAAGTGCTCTTAACCTCTGGGTCAGCTCTCTTGTGCCCTTTTTATAAAAATTAGGATTTATTTTTTTAAGTGTATGTGCATGTGTGGGTTCGTGCATGTGTGGGTCTGTACATGCGTGGATCCTTGCATGTGAACACAGAGCCTGAGGAGCTGTTGAATCCCTTTGAAGCTGTTGTCAGAGGTGGTTGTGAGCTGCCTGACTTGAGTGCCAGGAAACGAACTCAAATTCTTTACAAGTTCATATAAGCTATAAACTACTTACTGCTAATCCATCTCTCCAGCCTGCGTCCCATCATTAACTGGTCAAAGCCTTTCTGTGCTAAAGCCTTCCTCTACAAAAGCCTCATCCTTGGCTGGACTTGTCCTGGGGTGACCCCATTGTCCAGCTAAGCTGGCAAGTCCAGGCTTGCTAAAGAGCCTTTCCAGAGCTAGGGCGAACCCTCTGGAAGACGCGAAGGCACGGGAGAAGCCGGCCGAGCTGGTGTTCTACTCACCTGTCTGAGGAACCGATCATTGATGAGATCAACCACAAGGACCTGCAGGACAGAGGAAAGGCAATGAGAATTGTCCCTTCGGACAGAAAGACAGATGTGGAGTTATCTTCCTCCTCGGAAGACGGGGGATGGCCTGGACACTGGAAACAGGCTCTGCCACGCTGAGAGACCTCACAAGCTCCTTGTCTTCACAGAATGAAAGAACGAGCACCCCAGCCCTGAGATAACCGAGGGCAGAGGGCCTGGCATCCTTACCAAGTTCAGAGCTGAGTTTGGTTTCTGTTTCTGACTGTGGGGTCCCCTGTACACAGGGCAATTCAGAAACTATTTAGAGGAAGAGGACTGAATAAATGCAAAGGTGCCACAAAGCACTTCCTGCCCTGCACACTGGTCTATAAAAATCCTGGGTGATATTACAATTATGTGTGGCTTTATTTCGCAGTGTCTCGTTATGTAGCCCAGGCTGACCTCAAGCTTGAGATCCTCTGGCCTTGTCTGATGAGTGCTGGGGTGCAGGGGTATGACACCCACACCCAGCTTTGTGGATGTGTTTTTCCTTTCTTTAATTCTAGCCTTATTAAATATAATTGTTTCTTGTGCTGGGGGTTAGACCTAGGGGCTCCTGCATGGTAGACAGGTACTCTGCCACAGAGCTACTTCCCTGGCTGGCCCTGTGGCCTCCCATCCCCCTCCCCTATTGTTGCACATGAGTGCGTGCGTGTGTGTGTGTGTGTGTGTGTGTGTGTGTGTGTGTGTGTGGCCAGCGCTCCCCTCCTCTCTGTGTGCCCGGGGAAGGAGGGTGCAGGGACCTGATCGGGGCTTACCTCTTCCAGTGTGTGTGTGTGTGTGTGTGTGTGTGTGTGTTTGTGTGTGTGGGGCCAGGGCTCCCCTCCTCTCTGTGTGCCCTGGGGAAGGAGGGTGCAGGGACCCAACGGGGCTCACCTCTTCCAGCGGCAGCTCCCTGAGCAGTGGCAGCGAGCTGGAGAGCAGCCCGATGAGGAAGGGCGTGGGTGAGCACACTATGTCAATCATGGCGGGTGGCAGCACTGGGATGTAGGTGTGCTGCCAGCTGAAGGGGTAGATGAGCGCCACCATGGCATGGCAGCACTTGGACAACGTGCTGCAGGGGACAGACAGAGACAAAAGGCCGGTTCAGGGTGGGTGAAGGTGGTTAGAACAGACAAACAAATGGCCAACATGCCTACAAAAAAATGTTCAGTTTCACTAACCATCAAGAGAAACGTAGACCAAAACTACACTGAGATCCCTCTTACCCGGTCAGAATGGCAGCCATAAGGAAAAAATGGCAAAAGCAGTTGCCCAAAGATGATGGCCTGAGTTTGGTTCCAGAACCCACAGTGCAGGGAGACAACAGGTCCCTGAGAGCTTTTCTCTGCACACGCTCTTTAATACACACATAAAATTCATAAACAAAAATTGTTAAAAATCCCAAATAACAGCCAGGGGTAGTGGCACGCATCTTTAACCTCAGCACTCAGGAGTAAGAATGGATCTCTATGGGTTCGAGGCCAGCCTGGGTCTTCACAGTGAGTTCCAAGACAGCCAGGAAGACATGGAGATAACCTGTCTCAAAAAACAAAACAGAACAAACAAAAAGCCCAAATAACAAATGCTGTGAGAATCTGGACAAAGGGAACCCTTTTCACACTGCTGGTAGAAAGCTTGCCGGCTATTCTAGAAGTCAACACGAGGTTCCTCAAAAAGCTAACAATTGCTCCACCGTACGACTGCTCCCTGCATTTACCCCAAGGATTCCAAACCAACACTTCACAGAGATCTTTGATGTCTACTGAGCCCTAGTCACAAAAGCTAGGTTACAGAACTAACCTCAGTGCCCAAAAGCAGAGGAACAGACAAGGAGACCGTGGTATGTACACAATGGAGGTCTAAACATCTTTTCTTTTCTTAGACTCTAAATTTCATTTATGGAGTTAGGGACAGCTGTGAGCCACCATGGGGACTGAACCTGGGTCCTCTGTAAGAGCAAAATATGCTCTTAACCACTGAAATTAAGTTTCTCCAGCTCTTTAATGTTTTTTTCAGTCATATAGAACAAAGCCGTGTCTTTTTTTAGGTAAATGGGTGCAACTGGAGATAGTCATATTAAGGAATTAAAGCCATTAGAACAGCCACAGCGACTGACTTAAGCCCTGGGTAACTATTATGAAAGAACTTTTACATATGAGGTCATAGGTTCCAAGGCCAGCACTGCAGAAACGACCAGCAAAAAAAGTCTTTTTATATGAAGGAACTGTCTCATGCAGTCCGAGGTATCCTTGAACTCTCTCTATAACCACCCAGCACGACCCTGACCTTCTACCCTCTGAGTGCTGGGATTATAGGTATGTGTGTATACCCCATGCCCCAGTTATGAGGTGCTAGGGATCAATGAGGTTCAAGGCCTTGTAGGCAAGAACTCCAGCAACCAAACGACATCCACAGCCCTCACTCGTCAAAGCGATCTCAAAGTAATGATTTCCTTTTTTTAACCTACCAGTGTACAGTTCCCGGCCACCTAGACCCGAATAATCACACAGAAACTATATTAATTACAACACTGTTTGGTCAATGGCTCAGGCATGTTCCTAGCTTGCTTGCCCTTATATCTTAAATTAACACATTTCTATTAATCTGTGTATTGCCACGAGGTTGTGGCTTACTGGGTAAGGTTCTGACATTTCTCCTTCGGCAGATACACGGTCTCCTTGACTCTGCCTTTCTCTCTCTCTCTCTCTCTCTCTCTCTCTCTCTCTCTGTGTGTGTGTGTGTGTGTGTGTGTGTGTGTGTGTGTGTTTGGATTTCCCACCTGACTTTACTCTGCTAAGCCATTGGCCAAAAAAAGCTTTATTCATTAATAAAAGCAACCATGTACAGAAGGACACCCACATCACACCAGTACAAAGGACTGAACCAGGCCTTACTTTTTTTTTTTTTTTTTTTTTTTTAAAAGAAAGGGTTTTAAGGGCCCTAGACTGGCTCATATTTGCTATGTTGTTGTGGATGATTCTGAGCTCCTGATCTGCATGGCTCTACCTCTCAGTGCTGGACTGAGTGAACGCACAGATTAGAGGTATGTACTCCGACTACTGCTACAGGAGCCACAGCTGAGGACCAAACATCGCCACACCTGGTTATCATCAACACCCAGACAGCTGGACAGGAGGGAAGGACCACAGAATGCGCGGGCAGACAACAGGCAGGCAGCTGCCAGAGACCCCATCCTTTCTGCTCCAGCCCAGTCATTACCTTAAAAAACTGTTCTGGGCACCGTGGAAAGGAAAGGCTGGAGCTGGGTGGTAGTGGCGCACGCCTTTAATCCCAGCACTTGAGAGGCAGAGGCAGGTGGATCTCTGTGAGTTTGTAGCCAACCTGGTCTATAGAGGGAGTTCCAGGACAGGCTCTGAAGCTACAGAGAAACCCTATCTCAGAAAAACAAAAAATGTTGGATTCTCTGAATATAGCAGTAGTGGTCACTCCTTCTCGGACGTAAGTGGCACAGAAGAAATGAAGGGCTCTGAGCACAGCCTGTGTGTCTTTCCCAGTTACTGCAGGAAGTGCTGATGGAATCTCGTGTGCATGGGTTGGGCAGAGGGTGGGTGCTGCAAAAGAGGGAAAACAGAGGCTAAGGAAAACTCTTGGAGCAAGGCCGGGCAGAGCCTGAGCGCCTCAGGGAGCACTGGCTGTTGCTGAAGAGGCAGCATCTGTGAAGCTGGCTCCCATTACTCTGGGGGTGCGGCGCCATCAAGCTCCCACAGCTGTGACTGATTGTGCAGTGTGGGGGCGGGAAGAGAACGCCCCAGTGGGAAAGAGGCTGGGCCAGGGGCCTCAGTGCTGGATGCAGGTGAGAGGGGTCAGGTCTCGGTTAGTATTGGGAGGTGGTTCCTAAGGACTGAAGCATTGTTCTGGAACATCAGGATGTGTCTGTGAGTACGAACATCTGGAGAAGATATTTCAGCTCTGGGTGCTTGGGTTCCTGGATTAAGACACTCAGGAATTGCTCAGATCATGACTCAGGTGGTACCCTCCGGCCTCCAGGACAGGGCCTCTCCCCTGCTGCACAGCTCTTCCAAGAATAGGAATGGAGGGCAAAACTCAGGTTGTCCTGCATGTGATGAGACCTCCCAGGGAGCGTGTCCTTGCCAAGCAGAGACAGGTGGATCTCTGAGTTCGAGGCCAGCCTGGTCTACAGGGCTAGTTCCAGGACAGGCTCCAAAGCTACAGAGAAACCCTGTCTCAAAAAAAGAAAAAAAAAAGGAAAGAAATTATTAACGGCTGGAGAGATGGGTCAGAGCCCAAGAGCAATGGCAGGTCTTCCAGAGGTCCTGAGTTCAATTCCCAGCAACCACGTAGTGGCTCACAACCATTTGTCATGAGATCTGGTGCCCTCTTCTGGCATGGAAGTATACATGCAGGAGGAACATTGTATGTATAATAAATATTTTTTTTTTTTTAAAGAGGGCTGGCTGTTTTCTGTGTGATTTTAGGAAGAGTCCTTTGCTATTACAGGCCTCACACTCTTCCCCATGGAAGGTGTGACCCAGCCTGGAAGAGCCACAGTATCCGCTCACCCCCAGCTTTAGCACCCACAAACTCTGAATCTGTACAAGATGGCACATCCACTGGCTGGAAATGGGAACTTTATCCTGAGGCCACAGATGAATCCAGGATGTCATAGGAAGGCTTGTTAGCAGGCCTGGGTGGAAGACTGACGGGATGTCTCCCTTGGAGGAACTATGAGATAACCCTGATAATCTGCAGGGTCTTGTCTGCTTAAGGACGTCCCGAAGGGGAAGGCTTGACAGAGGCGAAAGAGCTGGACCGTGTCCCAGCCAAGGACACTCAGAGACGGGTTAGAGGACAACAGCATTTATGTATGGTTTTGTTAGCCTCTAAATTGTGCTCCAAAGGCTATCTTCCTGGTGTTCATATTACAAACCAAGGGCGTTCATATTTAGTCAGAATGCACCCTTCCCCTGTTGGGACCCAGGTAGCCTTGAATTATGTACTGAATTTCTCATCCTCCTGCTCCCTAGTGTTGGACCACCATGCCTGGTTTTATCAGGGGCTGGGGATTAGAACCCAGGGTTTAGAGCATGCTAGGTCAACACCCACCAACTAAGCTACATCTCCAGCTAGTGACATTCGGTAACTGTTTTTCAGCGCTGGGGAGTGAAGCTAGGCTTTCCCAGGTGCTGGGTGAAAGTGCTCTATCAATGCGCTGTTTCCTCACCGTGACTTTACAATGCACTACCATGCTCTTAAAACATTTTCTTCCCACAGATTTTTTGCTAAATTGGATGTATTTATTTTAGACTGTCGTCAGCCACCCCGAGAACCTGCTGGATCCTCAAAGCATAGTATTTTGGGTGCTAGAGCACAAAGGTAGTAGACACCGCCATTGCCTGCAGGCAGGCCTTGGGCAAACACTGTTGAGCGTAGATGGCTCTAGAAGCTTATGAACCTCACTGAAGCTCATGGAAACAATAAAAATGAACCAAGCAGAATAAACGAAAGAATGGATACATACAGCTACACGTGAACTTATTTGTGTAGTTATCCATGTGAAAAACCCAAGATTTGCAAACCTCCTCCTCCTCAGTTACTAGACGAACCCTCAGCTCGTGATTTTTTGTACAATAAAAAGATAGACTACTGAATATTAAACACTCCGTCACCTGAAACTTTCATACAAACTTGCTTATGTGCAACCCTGGCTACAGCCCATCTTGGCCTACAGGTTTGGCTGAAGCTTTTTAGAGTTGAAGTTAGTAAATAAAAAACAAAATGTTTATCATAAAGGAAATGAAGATGGGCATAGGGAAATATTTATCTGTTGCCATAATGGCAACAGAACAAGCCATCATAACAGCATTCTTTGCTTCCCGTCTGTCCAGCTTGAGCTTGACAGAGCCTTTAGAAACACTCAATGTCCACCCTAAAGATGAAACAGAGCAAAAATGTTATTTTAAATCTGATAGTTTTTTGGCTCAACTTAAAGCCCTTCCGTAACTGAGAGCGTTTGCCACCGACTCCCAGCAGGCTTCTCTGGCAGGGCTCAGACACCACAGCAGAGACAGGGAAGTGCACCGTGCGGGGGAGGGGGGACAAGGGCAGCTAAGGCCCACCAGGGATGTCACAGGGCCACGCCCTGGGTTTGCCACGCATCCTGTTCTCATGCTCTGCTGTGGCCTCACTGAGACTGGGGCACAGAAGGAGAACAAGGAGCGGCTTCCGTCCACTCTCAGCAGAGCAGGACTGCGAGCCCAGTGAGCGTCAGATGAAGGCAGCAGCTGGGATGCTAATGATGTTCTTCTTGGAATCTCTCAGCTCAAGACACTTGCAGCCAGCCCATTCCCCAGGCCCTTGTTGGTTAAGGCCTGGACAGAGAACCTTCAGTTCCCCATGGCTACTACCCCATAAATCAAACTGAAAGGAATAGATCCTTCCACTAGGCCCATGGAGTCTGGTCATTTCAGATCTGAGTGAAACCTGGAGGACTCCCAGTTACATCTACCCACTGGGGCCCCTGTTGGAAGGCCACTGAGAGGGAAGAAAGGTTCTGGGGAAAAACACTTAGCTTTTCCAGCCACAAAGGAAAGGAAAGGAATCTTACTCTTTTTCAAGACAGGCTCGCACTATGCTGACAAGACATACTGGGATTACAGGCAGCAGCATGCACTACCAGCTGGCCTACCTGACAGAGACTTTCTGCACGTCTGTGGATACCCAGAGCCCAGGGTCTGTCTTGCCACCTGTCCCACCTGCGCACTGCAGCTCCCAGCTACCTCGTATTTTCACCGTTGTTAGGCGCCCCTTCTACACCTGGCTTTCTTCAGCAAGGTGAGCTAACCGTGCCTTTCAGGGTCGTGACCCAGCACCTATGTGACGTGGCAGTAGGCAGGTAAAGTCTGCACACTTCGTCCTCAGTCCCTACAGATGTGCTCAGCATTCTTTGCCATTTATTTGTTCATTCATTTATTTATTCATTCATTCACTCATTCATTCATTTCGAGACAGGGTTTCACTGTGTAACAACCCTAGCTGTCCTGGAACTTGCTCTTGTAGACCAGGCTGGCCTCGAATTCACAGAGATCTGCCTGTCCGTGCCTCCCGAGTGCTGGGATTAAAGGCGTGCACCACTGCTCAGCCCAATTCTTTTTCTTTCTTAATAAAAAAATTCATATTTATTTACTTATTTATTTTTAAAAGACAGGGTTTTCTTGTCCTGGCTGTCATAGAACTTGCTCTGTAGACCAGGCTGACCTCCAACTCAGAGATCCACGTGCCTCTGCTTCCTGAATGCAGAACTAAAGGCATGTGCCACCTCGGCTAGGTTAAATTTAAAAATTAATGTTATATTTTCCCTGCATATATGTCTATGCATCCTATGTGTGCCTAATACGTATGGAGGCCAGAAGATGGGACCACATGCAGTGAAGAAGCCAGAAGAGGGGAGTCCCTGGGACTGGGGTAACAGAGGGTTGTGAGCCTCCTTGTGGGTGCTGGAGGCTCTTCCTCTGGAAGAGCAAGTGCTCTTAGCCCCTGAGCCATCTTTCCAGCCTGTGTTCACGGTTCTTTTTTTCTTTACTGTTTTTGAAACAGGCTGTTATCTGGCCCAGGTTAGCCTCAAATGCCTTATGCAGCTGAGAATGCACTTTAACTTCCAGTTCCCTGGCCAAAACCTCCTACAGGCAGTGGTCACAGTGTGTGCCGCACAGCCGTGCGCAGAGCTGGGGACTGAAACTTGGGCTCTGTGCATGCTAGGCAAACTCCCTGCCAACTGAACTGCACCCAGCCACTGTGCTCATGACCCCAGTTAGGTTCTCTTCTCTTCCGAGCTCGGGATCTGTGGGTCATTATTTATATCACCAATTTAAATCTGTATGGGACTAGTATAATATGGGTAATTAATTTACTGGACAAGAGGGAGCCATGTTTAACAGAAGTGTCTGCCTACAGGGAAAACAAGACACTGGAGCCCAGAAAGTCAGAGTCTCTGGCGTTCAGTCAATCCCTGAGACCCAGGAGTCTAAGGGCAGAGTGTTCAGGGTCTTTCCTGCTCTGGGAAAAGCTCCCAGTGTGACTGGGGAGGGATGGACCTGTGTGGAAGCTGGATAGGGACTAAAATGCAATTTAAGACGGGATGTGGCAGCCAGGTGGTGGCGGCACACGCCTTTGATCTCAGCACTTGAGAGGCAGGTGCATCTTGGTGAGTTTGAGGCCAGCCTGGCCTACAGAGCGAGTTCCAGGAGAGCCAGGACTGTTATGCAGAGAAACCTTGTCTCAAAAAGCAAAAAACAACCAAATAAAAAAAGATGTGATATAGCTCAGCTGAGCTGACAGAGTTACTTGTTTAGCTTGCGAGAAGCCCTAGGTTCCATTCCACATAAATACACGGGGGCCTGGTGGTGTAAGCTTGTAATTCCAGCAGCTGGGAGTGGGGGCAGATGGATTAGCTCAAGGTTATCCTTAGAGATAGAGTGTTTGAAGCCAGCCTAGGTTACACGAGGCAGTACCTCAAAAATAAATAACTAATAAACATGCAATTAAGGCAGTTTATACACACAGGTATATATGAAGTCTAGTTACTAGAAAGCCAGGCTCTGGCCCCAAAGAGGGTATGAAAATTAGCCATGTTCCTGCTGCCTCCTCTTCCCCTACAAATATCTCCTCTGTGATCTCCAACATCTGCTATAAGAGCCACCAAGGGCCATTTAAGTGGCCTTTCCCTGCCATATGCTGTTCACAGCAACTATGTCTCAAGAACAGGATGTCAGCCCCATGGAAGGTGAGGTGAGGAGAAAAACTCCAGCGACCCCCCCTCCCCGAGAACTAGCTGAGGCCCCAGAGCCCACTCAGGAACATGGGGATCCATTCAAGGGGGCTGGCCAGTGTCCAACCTGTCCCCTCAGAAATCTGTCCAGGGAGAGACAGGAGGTTGCTCTTTGACAACTTTGGATTTCTAACACTTGGATTCCATGCTGCTGTCTAGGCAGACATATTCTTCCCATCTCTTCTACTTTCCTTTCACTGGACTTGACCAGGAAATTTATACTTGATGCTTGCTCGGCCTGCTCAGCTCCAGCCACACTCACGATCTTAGGCTTTTGCTCCAGCCTGGCCTCCCTTGGTCTAACAACTTCATGCTAGAAGGAAGTTCCCTAGGGGCTGTGTCCCCAACTCCCCTTCTGGAGGGTTCTGGGTTTATTTAGTTGGTCTCCACTTCTTGCCAAGACCTTTCTGAAATCCACCTTTTCTCTTCTCCCCCAAATCCAAGCCTTAAGAATCAAGGGAATGGGGGCTGTTAGGGAGTGGGCCTTCCAGAACACGGAGACAGTTACCATAGAGCCCATGAAACATGATCCTGGTCACTAAAGGGTTATTACTCATCCCTAGCTTCCAGGGCCCCAACATTGAGAACTCTCTGTCTGAATCCCTAGTGCCCAGGAGCTTGGAGAACTGCCAGCTCTCAGCACCAGCTGCAGGATGAAGACCGGGCCTGCTTCCTGAGCTGACAGAAGTGCTCATGGAGCACAATAATGGTGACATTTAAAAGTGAACGAGAGCTCGGATGTGAGATGGGGACAGTCAGGGAATAGCCAACCGGCAACAGTCCAAAGAGGAGCTCCATAAAGGTGACCAGATGGCTACAGTGGAGGACAGGGTGGGATGCTGTGCTCCCCAGCCCACGAATCCCATGTTGAAACATGTCTTTTTCATTCTTCTATCCCCCTTCTCCTCCCGCTCCTTTGTTCTCCACAGCTCAGAGTTGCATTTCCTCTTCAAACCACAGACACTGATGCTTTTCTTGTTGGTTCCTGGCATGTCTTCTTCCCAGAGGAGCTTCTCTCCTCAGGGGCCTCCGCTACTTCAGCCAGTTGGTGGCCCCAGTCGTGGCCCTTTCTGGTGTGGCAGCCACCACATATGCTCCCATTCTCTCGTTTTGAAGAAAGCCAATGCTTTGGCAGAATGCTTTTTACAAACATTGATTGTGTGTGCGAGCATGTGTGCACACATTCACCCAACTCAGAGAACGACCTGCAGGAGTAGGGTCTCTCCTAGACTATGTGGGCCCTGGGGATTGAACTCATGCTGTCTAGCTTGGTGGCAGACTCCTTTATCTGCTGAGCTCAACTCAGTGGTTTGGTTTTGTTTTTTAAATAAGGTCTTACTCTGTGGTCCATACTGTGCCCCTGAACTCACGGAGATCCACCTGCCTCTGTCTCCAGCCTGCAGGGATTAAAGGCCTGAAATGATAAATTTTTCCTTTGCTAGAAGTCCCCCCCCCCCCCCCCAAATACAGGGTTTCTCTGTGGTTCTGGAGCCTGTCCTGGAACTCACTCTGTAGACCAGACTGCCTTCAAAATCACAGAGATCCATCTGGTTCTGCCTCCTGAGGGCTGGGATTAAAGGTGTGCACCCCACCACCTGGACTCAAACCAAATTCTTATTTACCTCTGGATCTTCTTCGATTTGTGACGTAGTCTTTTTGATTCAGAGAATGTGTCACTGGGCTACAAATGGGGTAGGGATGTGTGTATGTGTTTGTGTATGTGTGTGTTATCTGTATGGTTTGCTTAAATAACAAACAGGGCGGGAATGCCTTGGGTAAGGTGTGCGTGTGTGTGCGTGCGTGCGTGCGCGCGCGCATGTGTATGTGTTATTTGTATGGTTTGGTTTAATAACAAACAGGGAAGAGCTACCTTGGGTAAGGTGTGTGTGTGTGTGTGTGTGTGTGTTATTGTATGGTTTGGTTTATTAACAATAATAACAAACAGGGAAGAGATGCTTTGGGTAAGTTTACGCTCTTTTGCCCAGTCTTGTGGCCTTTCTCTGAGCTGTACCTTGTCCTCCCTGCCTGCTCATCTCTTCCTGACCAACCCTGTTCTCCACTCCAGGCAGTGAGCTGCCTCATGGCTCCTCAAGACATGCCGAGCTTCTCCCGATTCCTCGCCTCACATGGCCAGCGCCTGCTGCCTGCAATGTGCTCTTGGTCTAAGCACTAGGTCAGAATCTGTGCCACCCTTTGCCATATGAACTCACTGCCCCTAACAAGCCCTCCCCACATGGTGCCATGCACGTAGACTGCTTACTTCTTGGTCCCCCAGTGGAACAAGACTTGAGAGGGCAGGGTCACATAGCTCTCACCTTGGTTTCCCACACATACAAGTACCTAGTTCCCAGTGCACCACACAGAAAGCAGGCAAACACCAGAGAGGCGTCCGCAGCATGCAGTCCTACCTCCCTTTACACCATGAGCGTGAAGGCCTCCAGGTCATCTTTGTTCCCCAGGAACCCAATCTCTGTATCGTGAGAGTCTCAGACCAGACATCATTTACACATATTTTTAGAAGCAGCAGAGGTTGGTACCTGAGTTTGTCCGCAATGAAGATGACCCTCCTTTCCAGGAGTAGGGAGGCAAAAACACTGACCAAGTGCCGGACGCTGAGGGAGGAGAACAGAGACTCAAAATCCACGTGCTCCAGCCGGGAGTCCAGGGGGCGGCACAGCTCAATCACCTGTCAGGGAACGGTAGCAGCTATGAAAGTAGGGTTGGTTACACAGCAGGCCTCCCTGGAGACAAGGAAAACGGACGTGGTCGTTGGCCATAGAAGGAGGCTTCTCCTGGAAGAGCACATTTGTATGCCCCATGGATGGTCCTGGGAGAAAATCCTGTCTTCTGAAGGCCTGTTACTGCTGGAAGAAAATCCCAAGCCTATGCATGTAGCCCAGGCTGGCTTCAAATTTTCTAAGTAGCTTAGGCTGGCCCTGAACTATTTATTCATATTTATTTATTTGTGTATGTATGTATGTATGTATGTATGTATGTATGTGATGTGTTTATCAGGGCACTTGCATGTGTGCCAAGGCGCGCGCACACAGGTGGAGGTCAGAGGATGGTTTTCAGGAATCAGTTCTCCCCTCCCACCACGGGTTCAGAGCTCAAACTCAAGTCACTGACTTGAGCAGCAAGTGCTTTTAAGGAAAAAAAAATTCTTTTATGTGTATGGGTGTTTGCGTCTGCATGAATGTGCACTGTGTACAGACAAGGAATTTCCCACAGCGGCCATTAGGTCCTCTGGAACTAGAGGACGGTTATGAGTCACCATGTGGGTGCTGGGAATTGATCCAGGATCCTCTGGAAGAGCAGCCAGCATTCTTAACCACTGAGCCACCATTCCAGCTCTATGGCCTTGAACTCTTGACTCTCCTGCCACCGTGCACACCTGCCAGCCACTTCCGTGTGTTTTCCTAGGTTGTAGCCGCTGTGTTTGTCGTCCTGATCCTCACTTGCTCACATGACCCTGGGCTGTGAAGATCTGACTTCTGTACACTGACGTCAGTGGACACTAGGTCCTCCTTCTGCCACAGCACCCACTGAATACTCCCCACATGTCGGGGTTCCCTCACTCCTAACCTACAGCTACAACCCCACAGCCAAGCTACTACACCTGCATGGGTGTGGTTCAGCTCAGTGCTGAAAAACTGGGTTATCTGGTATACTCCCAATGCACCCTCATCTCTTCTGTGTCTAGAAGCAACTGGTTTACAGCAGAGAGCCAAGGACCAGTGTTCTGATGTTTACAGGGCCTGACCAAGTAAATGGCAGGCTTTGAAGCCGAGGGTAAATATGAAGTAGCACCCAAGACGGTCTTCAACAGAAGGAACCGTTCAAGTTATAAACTTAGAAAGCAATGCAGACTCAAACGTGAATAGAGCCAGTGAACTGATGATTGACTATGGGCTTTGAAAACAAGCCATGGAAACACAGTGCATGTCTCCAAAAAACCGCATGCTGTACAGCATGGCTCTTGTGGGCTGTTCCCCTCAGCCAAGCCTGGTCTGCACAGACGGGACTGAGGGTGGGGTTTATGAGCAGTGATCGAGGAAACCACTGAGTTGGATGGTCTGCTGAAAGACTTAGCCGCTCCAGCCACAGGGACTTGGCTGGCTGGGCCACCTGTTCTCCTGAGAGAGGAATCGAGTCTGACGGCTCACCTCAGTTCCCGAGCCTGGCAGGAAGTTCTTGACAATGATGGTTTTGCCCAGTGCAGGGAAAGGGGCTTCCATGACGCTCCTCATGAGGGGCTGCACCAGAGCAGGGGAAATGCCTCTTCTCTTTTCCACCTCATCTAAGATCTATGAGAGTCAGAGAAGCAGTTAGGTGGTCGCAGTGGGCCTACCGCTGTGACTCAAGAATTCGGGGGATGGAGGGGTGAACTCATGAGGAGCTGTTGACTCCTGACTCTATCTATACTGGTCCTAATACTTCTCTGTGTCCCTTTATCACGTGACTTTGTAATTCCTACTACTCATTCATAAGGGAAACCATAGTTTCCTCTTGCTCCTTTGACATGTGACTTACTGGGCCAATACAGGTACATTTTTTATTCCTGGGCTTGGGCATAGAGCCAAAGGCTTTGTGTATAATAGGAACTGAGCAACAACTCTGACCCACCCACACTTCCTCCCTTCCTTTGTCTGTTTTTTTTTTCTTCTTCTTCTATTTCTCTTCTTCAGGACATAGTTCTTAAAATCATCTTTCTTGACAGGGTCTCTCTCTATAGTCCAGGATGGCCTTGAACTAGCAATCCTCCTGTCTCAGCCTCTCCAGAGCTAGGATTATAGGAGTGAGCCACCAAGGCCATATCCTTCACTAACGCTTATTTCTCGAACCAATGAGAGAAACTGATGGGAAGTGGGCAGAGAATGAGGCAATAGTGAGGAAAATAGTCAGAAAGACTACAAGTGCTGTTTCCCGGGTCCCCTGGGGCCAGTCCTGTTCTCCCACCCTCTCTCCCTGGGCAAGTTCTCACCTTTGAAAAGAGGCTGAAACATCCCAGACGGCTCACAATGCAATAAACTTCAGGAAGCCTCTTCCCTTTGCCTCCAGGCTTTTTGGGAGAGAAAGGTAAAGGCATCATGAGTGTCAGTGTCCCAGAAAGAAGAAAGCCCCGGGGTTGTCATGTGAGGCAGGTACTCACCATCACCCCATCTTACCAGTCAGAAGTCTGTTACAATATGCGTTTTTGCTTTAAAAATACTTATTGCATTTATTTATTTGTGTGGGCATGCACATGCAAGCCGTGGCATACATGTGAGGTCAGAGACCAACTTGTAGGTCAGTTCTCTTTTCTAAGAGCACGTCAGACACCCTGGAGTTGGAGTTACAGATGGCTGTGAGCTGCCAGGTGCATTCTGGGAGCTAAATCCAGGTCCTTTGCAAAAAACAACAAGCACTCCGAGCCCCCAAGCCAGCTCTCCAGTCCCTGTGGGTTCCAGGGCTCAAACTCAGGACGTCAGGTTTGTCTGCAAGTGTCTTTACCTCCTGAGCCATCTTGCCAGGCCTAGTTTTACTCTTTGGAAGTTCCCAAAGCATGGGTGCTGATGTGGTCTTGGACCGTGAGGTCGGGAGGCTTGTTCACCCGCTGCTTCACTGTAGTTCCCCCTACCCGTTGTTTGAGAATGAACATTTATTAAAACCATGATCCCGAACGAGAAGTTATTTCTGACATCCTCTCTGGGAACTCACTTTAGACAGCTTTTCAAGGGAAAAGGACCAGTCGGTCTCAAAACCTTAAAGCAACTACGGTAACACAGAGTTACTCTCTTAGCCTCTTCGGTTGTTACCCACACTCGTGATCCACCAAGTCAGCAGGTATCAAACATCTACTGTGTCGCGCGTCAGCAGCCCCACCTTCCTCTTTCTTGCAATGGCCGGAGATGGAAACCAGGGCCACCGCTGACCTACATCCCTACCCCTTTTTAAACACATCCCTATGCCTGCTGTCCTTGACGGTCAGAAGAGCGAACTGGATACCCTGGAGCTGGACTTATGGATGCCAGGTGCTGAAAACTAAACCCAGGTTCTTTGCAAAAGCAACAAGTGCTCTAAGCCCCCAAGGCAGCTCTCCAGTCTCAGTTTTTGACTTTTTTTTTTTCTTTTTAGAAAGATTTATTATGTTCATTGGGGTTTTGCCGGAATGAATGTTTGTGTGAGGGTGCCAGGTCTGCTGGAACTGAAATTACAGACAGCTGTGAGCAGCCATGTGGGTGCTGGGAATTGAACCCAGGTCCTTTGGAAGAATAGCAGGGCTCTTAACTGCTAAACCATCTCTTCAGTCCTCTCCAGTCCTGAACCTTCTTAGCCCTGTGCTCTTCTTAGCAACTATTCTGAATGTTCTCACTCAGTAATCAGGGGCTGATTAGCAATGTTTTATTAAGAAGGAAAATTGGCTTAAGGAGAGAATGGTCTTTAATTTGATGGGAAAAAAAGAAATCAAACATTTTCTCTCTCTTTTCTCTCTTCCTTCCTTCCTTCTTCTCCCTCCTCCCCCTCTCTTTCTGTTTTTTGGTTTTTCAAGACAGGGTTTCTCTGTGTAACAGCCCTGACTGTCCTGGAACTCTCTGTTAGAGTTAGGGCTAGTCTTGAACTCACAGAGAGCTGCCTGCCTTTGCTTCCCTAGTGTTAGGATCAAAGATATGCGCCACCATGTCCGCCAATAAAATATTTTTTTTGCTTATGGAAATAAATATATCACCTCTACCTACTAAAAAAACTTAGTGATCTCAAATCTGTGTGCATGTGCTGTGTGTGTGCATGTGCGTGTGCGTGGGTGAGCACGCTGTGTGATTTGAAACAAGTTGGCCTGGGACCCAAGAGCCTCCTGCTAACTTCTTTGGCACTGGGATTACAGGTGTACATTACCAGGTCTAGCCTTATCTATCTTTTTCACTCCTTAGCTGACCTGCCACCACCTGCTCCTCCAGCAGCCTAGGCGGAACCTGAGTCTCAAGGGGTCGGCTCTCTAGGAAACTCTGGCTGAGCGAAAGGCAGAGTACTAACCAGCAGTCTTCGGCAATAACCGAACCTTCTGCTCCCGTCTTCTCCAGTTAAGACAAACGAGAATGTTTCACTGTGGTTGTGAAAACATAAACAGGTTACAGCACACGACACACCCAAAGGCACATCCCCATGGGAGCAGTGAAGTAGCAGTTAGCAAGGGAAAGGCTGGAGAGCCTGCTCAGAGCTCTTTGCTCTGATTGCCCGTCCTTGTGAAACTCAGGGCACCCACGTAAACGTCAAGGAGGCAGAAAGAAAACGTGCTGAGAGAGGCTTTTCTACCCTGAACTGTCCCAGAATTCCATCACCTGAGCTATGCTAGGGCATAGATCTAGTAGGTATTCACCACCGTGACTGCAGAGAAGGGAGGGGGGCGTGTTTCTCTTCACTGATGGAAGTGAGGGTGTGGCTCAGGAGGGAACAGCGGGACTGGGCCTTTCTCAGGCCTGGCCATGGTGTGGTTCTCTTACACAGCTACCTTCAGGCTTGTCTTCAAGACTGCAGACCAGCTTTGCAGGACAAAGTGTCCCTCAAAAACTCGGCGTGTGAGCCTACTCAGTTGGGCCAAATACGGACAGCTAACACCATGCATGCTCTAAAGCAGAAATGTGAACAGATCCCCATCGGAGCAGCAGCTAGAGAGAGCCACTGGAACGCTTCCAGAGCCCTGTGTGGGTGAGGACGGACAATGGGCAGCCTCCCTGACTTTTCCAAGGTTAGGATTATATTCAGGAGGCTTCTGAAACACACAGGCCTCCCTCTATACTATGGGGACGCTTCCTAAATGCCCATTAAGAAGGTGTCTCTTGTCTCGGGGAAACTTTTTTTTTAAATAATTTATTTAATTTTATTTTATGTACATTGGTAGAAGTATCATATCCCCTGGAACTGGAGTTACAGACAGTTGTGAGCTGCCATGTGGGTGCTGGGAATTGAACCCAGGTCCTCTGGAAGAACTGTCAGTGCTCTTGACCCACTGAACCATGTCTCCAGCCCCTGTCCTGGGGAAATTTTAAAAACACATTGGGGAAATTTCTAGGCTGGTGCCCATCAGGATGGCTTAACTCCTAAGTTACGGGCTCTGCTATCTACGACCTCCTCTCCTCCCACATCCAACTCACACTTCAGATGCGGGGAGAGGGAGTCGGAAGCTCTTACCTGGTAAACTCCTGGACGGGGGCCCAGTCCTTGGCGTCAGGGAAGCAGAACTGGGGAATAGCTTTCAGCTGGTCCTCAGCCTCTCTCATGAACTTGAATGACTTTTCTAACTGCAAGGGGAACAACGGGAGAGGGTCACAGCCTAAATCCAAACAATGGAGCAAGAGTCCAGGCCCTGTGTCCCTCTCTGGCTATGACTACCCACTCAGAGACTTTCTGGAGAAGGGTCTGAAGCCCGCCTGTGGGCTGTTCCTCAGACAAAGCAACTGGAGTCTGAGAGGGCAATCAGCAGACAGAAGATCACATGCTTTAGAGAGACATTCTGATTAATATTCTGGAATACAATGCTCCTGTAAGGAAAAGTCTCCATGGCAACCCCTTCCAAAGGGGGGGCTCATGGATCTTGGAGACAGCGCTGCACATTGGCTCTTCTGACCTCCAAGTGTGGTAATACTCACAGTGACTACGGATAGCACAGCCACATTACACAGTGAAACCAACGAGCCCCGTGGGGTCACTGAATCTGGAACTGGAAAGGAGCTGGATGTAATGAGGCCCGCTCTCTCATCTCAGACAGAAGAAACAGGCCCTGTGATGGTAAGTGTCTCGTCCTGGTCACACAGCAAGCTTAGAGCGAGGAAGGAAACTGATCGTGACTCCAGCGCTCAGGATAGACTCTCAGGCAGTGCAACGGGGAGGAGGAGGGTAAATTAAAGTTTGATTTAGAGGTTATCTTTACTGTCATGAAGATGTGGTAGCGCATACTTGTAATCTCAGCCGCTTAGCTACGCGGTGAGTTCACAGATGACCTGACTCTGTGAGACTCTATGCCAAAATAAAAAAATTAAACAAGTTTGTGTATCAAATCAACAGGAATCTGTTTTCATTTTATAGATTTTTTTTGCTTTGTGTTTATTTTTATCATTTACTTACTCTTATGTATGTGTGTACCTGGGTGAGTTTATGTGTCCTATGTCTGTGACGGTGCCCTTGGAGGCCAGGGGGCACTGGGTCCCATGGAACTGGAGTCACAGCAGCCGTGAGCCACCTGATGTGGGCGCTAAGAACTGAATACTGTCCTCTAGAAGAGCAGCAAGTGGTCTTAGCCATCGAGCAATCTCTTCAGACCCTTGTTTTGTTTTTATTTTTTCTCTTGTTTTTATTTTTTGAGACAGGGCTTCAGTATGTAGTTCAGGCAGGCTTTAAACTCACAAAGATCCCCCTGCCTCAGTTACAAGTGCTAGGATTATAGGTGTGAGCAACCACACCTGGCTTAATGGAATATTGGTGTGAAAAGTGGACTGCCAACCTTGAACAAGGTAACCACTGGAATGTGAGATAAAGCCGACTATTTAAAAGCTTATAAAAACGGAGGGGCATGGTGGCACATGCCTTTAATCCCAGCACTTGAAAGGCAGAGGTAGGAGAATCTCTGTGAGTTTGAGGCCAGCCTGGTCTACATAGTGAGTTCCAGGTCAGCAAGGACAAAATAGGGAGACTCTGTCTCAACACGCACGAGTTCATGCAAACACACACGCACATGCAAACACACACGCACAAATGCACACATGCACATACATGCAAATAACCACCACCACCACCACAAAAAAAAAAAACCCAAAAAACCCAAACCAAAGCAAATAAAACAAAACCAAACAACAAAATTATCAAAAATATAAATAAATAGGTTCAAGCTCAGGCTATATAGAAGATCCTATGTCAGAACAAAAGGAGGGCCAGAATGAACCAGAATGAACAAAATAAAACGCATTTACATAAGAAATAGCAGAAGCAAGAAACATTTCCAACAGGGAAAGATCAATTAAACAGAGTCCCTACATACTGGGGAACTAGAGAACTTCAAAAAAGATGCTTCGAAATTTGTATTAAATATGTTTTAAAATAATGTGCTTACAAGGCTGTACATGGCTCATGACACAAAACCACTGTAATGGCTGCAGTATAAAGAAAGGAAATACAGTATGAGTTAAGACTAGAAACCAAAACAACAACGTGCTAGCTGAGATCACAGGTGATTTTTTTTCTTTATATCTTTCTGAATTAGCTCCGTTTTCTACACTGATTTTTAACTATCTCCTAATAATGAGTTCTCAGTGGGAGTCTGAGTCTAAAGGTTCCAGGCTGGAAATGGCAAGCATTTGGCACTTCTGATGGCTCAGTGATTACTTCATGACTTGATGCCTTTGTTCCGGGAACCCCAATCAAGTGCTATCACAAGCACAGCCATGTGCTGGCACTAAGACCACCGTGCCTCGGTGCCTAATGGGGCTCTCAGTCGGGCAAGTCCCCTGCATCCAGACATCCATGCAGTGGAGTTTTCAGAAGTGTTCCTTAAAGGTGTGGCAGCTGACGTAAGAGGGGTAGGTGTGTGTGCGTGTGCGTGGGGGGGGGGGGGGGCGTGTGCCCGTGGTCACCTCCGTTTCCAGCCCTGTTCTACACGTCAAGGACCACTGTGCTGGGAAAGGACACGAGCAGGCAGACAGGCGGGGCTCGGGCCGGAAGGGTCCTGCACAAGGTGACCGCCACAGAAGCCCAGCGTGAACCAAGATGAGCTCCCCTTCTGAGGCCCTGGTCTCTGACCGTCATATCCTACCTCCTGATGGCTCCTGTGCACACACGCACTGTTAGCATAGTTCTGGTTCACCTTCCGAAAGGACAGAAAACCTGTCTTTGTTATCTTTACAATCACTTGGGGCCAAGCAGAAGACAGTTTGAATGTCTGAATGGGAATTCTGGTTGGACTGACTTAGACTACAGCAGACTCTGTAGTACAGACTTCAGAGCCTGAGAGTAACTCCAGTGTCACCGGGCAGGCATGTCCCTGCTCTATTAAGAGCACTTGACTTTAGGTCCCCGATACCATCAGTGGGATAAGGCTTTCCTGACACTCACAGAAACGGTGCATTCCAAACAGCACAGACGTGAGGCTACTTAGGAGGAGCTGTGTGGCTAAAGGGGAAACGCTGCCTGCCACAGGCTGGGAAGAGGGCTCGGCTGGGTAAGGAGGCTGGGGAACAGCAAAGAGGGCAGAGGGTAAGCACTGTGACCACAGAGGGTCTCACTGTGTGTCTTGAACTTTTGATCCCTTTTCTCCACGTCTCAAGTTTTGAGATCACAGGTGTGCACATACCCGCCCAATTTATGAGTGATTGGGGATCAAATGCAGGGCTTTGTGCAACACTAGCACTGTAACAATCAAGCTATGGCCCCAGTCCCTGGAAGAAGGTTTCTTTTTCCTTTTTCTTTTCTTTTCTGTCCTTTCCTTTTTTTTCCTTTTTTTTAATTTTTTGAGACAGGGTCTCACTATGTAGTCTTGGCTATCCTGAAACTCTCTATGTAGATCAGACTGACTTCAAACAAAGATTCACCTTCACCTGCCTCTGCTTCTACCTCTTGAGCACTGGGCTTAAAGATGATGCCACCACACCTGGGAGTATTTTTTGTCTTTTTTTTTTTTTTGGCCTGTTTTTGATTCTTTAATCTGTCTCCCGGTACTAGTTTTTTTCATGTGACAGATATGCCTTAGGTCTCACTTAGAAGGTTCTAGATCTCATGTCTTTCCCAGACTGCCTCACCTCCCCGCATCCAAGCTGACAGCCAGAATGTGGCAGTCCCCAGGCAGCCCATGGGCCCTGCCTCCCCTACCTTCAGAGGAAACTGCTGGGTGAGTTCTGGCACATAGGCAGCCCCTGCCTGCTTCTTGTGCAAAGACACGACCACAAAGTACTCGAAGAGTTGCCTCTCCTGGTACTCGATGAGATCCCGGTCAAGCGTGGAGTAGCGAGGGGCCTGCTTCAGGCGGGACTTCACATTGACCAGGCGCTGGCTGTGGGCTGTGGAGAGAAAGAAGCCGCAGGCCTGACATATCTGCCGATGTGGAATCATCAGGGTTTGACAGATTATGTAATTCCTAGCTTCAGGACGTTTTCTAATCCCGAGTCTTTCCACATCTAGCATATTAGTAGACAAGCCTTTCTTTGGGCCTCCTGCCGAACTCGAGGAAGGGGCACCTTTCACTTACACGCCTGCCAGCCAAGCAGGGCACGGGATCCGGGCTCAGCACCAGCCAGGCATTGCCACTAATCCTAAAACAGAAGATCCGCAACGCTTCCCTTCTGCCTGTCTTTAGGGTGGGGACTTGTACACTTCCCCTCGTGCACTTCCATGTCGTTCAGGGTGTGCAAGTGACAAAATCCAGACCCTGGACTTTTAGAGCCGAGAGCTTTGTAAACATCCCATGTGACATAAACGCAGAGGCCCGTGACCTCAGGAACTCACTCCCACTTCTGGCCCAGCCAGTTCTCTGCAGTAGGAATGGACTTGTTTATTCTGGGGGTGGCCCAGATAGTGGATGGTGTCAGAGGTAAATCAGGTGGGGCCATCACCCAGGGCTGCCTTCTCTGTTTCCCAGTGGGGTCTGAGAAATCGCAGAAAGCTTACTAAAGCTTGGACCTGGATCACTGAATGTCATGTCCTCAGAGACCAACTGCTTTACCTACTTCATCTGGCAACCTAAGAGCAGGATGGCCCGAGAACTTAAGAGACTGCTTGCAGCTCACCCAAGTGCGGTGCCTGGCATCAACAGAGGCGTAGTCTCTGCACAGGCTGGGCCTGAGCTGGCTACGCCCGTCCCTGGGCAGCGGAGGAGCCACCCACACCCTGTTCCCCTCACCTTTCAGCTTCTCCTCGGAGTCGCTGTCAGACTCGCTGTTCTCGTCGGTCACTGGACCCGAAGAACGAGGGAGGAAGAGGCAGACGTGAATTCCAGAGCAAGAGACAGACCCCGAACTTCTAGATCAGAGGGGGGTGTTTGGTCCACTGTGTAAATAGGCCAGTCAAATTCTGCTCAGGGTAATGTGGCAGCAAACCGATCTGACTGTGGGTAAGGTGGCTCCTCTATCAGACTGGAGCTGAGCCAGGAAGGTTGCGGCCAGAGCCTGGTGACATGCGGTGACATGCGGCCCTGGCTGACATAACGGAAACCAAGCCAGGGGAAGCCAGAGCATGAGCCACTGAAATGGCTTCTGGCCCTTTGTGCCAGAGACAGGGGCGGACAAGAAGCAGACCCTTGCTTCCTCCTCAGTGAACCAAGAAACGGCAGAAGACACTCTCTCAAAGAAGCATGTCTTCGGATTCTGGGCAGGTTCCAGGAGGAGGACAGTCCAGCTGGGGTGGGGGGTGGGAGCAGAGGTAGCTACCTTTTCCTGAGTTGCTCTCCGTGGACTGGGATAGCCTCTTCACCCGTTTCTTTCCTCTCCGGGCCTCATAAATAGCATTGATCCGCAATACCAGCTGCCAGATGCCAGAAGAAAAGCCAGTGTTAACTCTCCTCCCTGGTGTGGATGGCTGCCTAGGCTGGCCCTTCTCTCCTAGAAAGATGCAGTGCAGGAAAGGGAAGGGGCCACACTTCCACGCCTTACCTCACTGCCCCATGGGCAGCCAGGGCCTCAACCGTGCTGCTCCCAGCTGAGACACTGGGGAGGTTGTGGGGAGGGCACACAATTTCCCTGGCTCAGTGTCATTCAGCTCGCCCTCTGACACTTTAACACTGCCGTGTCACCGTGGCTTAGGGAAGAGCTATTTACTCCCAAAACAAGGGAAGGAAAAGACAGAAAAAAATAACCCCCAGGCAGTGCCGCTTTGGTGGGAACCATTCTGAAGAATGTCTGAACAGCCGCCAGCGGACGGGAACAGCGCTGACAGTGGCTTCTGAGTCCCATTCCTGACTGCGCCAAGGGTGCTCCGGAATGTCCACATCCTAGAGCTGAAGACACCCAGCCCAGATGACTTCTCCCGTCACAGAGGCCCTGCTTCATGCCACAGCCTCTCCCGTGCCCATGACAGCTGCTTACATGAGAACAGATCGGCTTCAGACGCAAAGGCCTCTCCTGCTGTTGGCCAGACAAGACTTGGAGTTTCCTAGGTGTCTCTTCTCTCTGCCCTCTCCTCTGAGCTCTGAGTGGAACTGCGCTGTGCCAGACCCCAGGGGCTCAAGGAATACAAGTCCACGGCACGTGTGCCTCAGATTCCCACCAAAGCCAGTTCATCATCTCTTCCTTTTTGGGGTGCTGAGGAGTGAATCCAGGCTCTTATGGACACTAGGCCTGTGCTCTACCACTGAGCCTAACCCTTTGCTCTGTTTTTCTTTTGGGGAGGGGGAGGGAGGCCTGGAACTCACTTTGTGGCTCAGGCTGGCTTTGGATTCACGGTGATTCTCCTGCCTCAGTTTCTTCCTGAGGGTTTGGACTATAGACTTGAGCGACAACACCTAGCTAAATACTTAATCATCCATCCATCCATCCATCCATCCATCCATCCATCCATCCATCCATCCACTTACTTTTCTGAGACACGGTTTCACTGTGTTACAGCTCTGGCTGTCTCTCCTAGAACTAGCTCTGTAGACCAGGCTGGCCTCGAACTCCGCCTGCTTCTGCCTCCCGAGTGCTGGAATTAAAGGTGTGTGCTGCCACTGCCTGGCTAAATACTCAATTTTTATTTTTACCATACTTTTAATTTTCTGGTCCCCCTCAACATCTGGGTACCAGTAGGCCATTTCTTTGACCTCTCTCATCTGATATCCTCATCTATAAGGGATCAGGTTATTTCACAAGTCTCTTGTCTTTAACTTTCTAGGCTTCTGGAATCAAGATTTTCAGCTGTCCTCAGATGTCCGTTACCTCTAGCTGTGTTCCTTGGGGAGCCACTCAATGGGCACCACTACTGGAAGGCACTTTCAGGAGAGTCCCTGAGGTCACACCTCACTTTTCCTTTCCACAGAGGTAGCCTCCAAGTTAACCGGGGGTGGGGGAAGGAGAGGGAAATCTACCACGCACAGTTGAGGCAAATCAAGCAGCATGAGAGTGTGGAATCTGGGACTAGAGAGAGGGTCAGCGGCCAGGAGCACTGGCTATGCTTCTATAGGATCCAGGTTCAACTCCCAGCACCCACATGGCAGCTCATAACCAGCTGTAACTCCAGTTCTAGAGGATCCAATGCCGCCTTCTGCCTCTGCAGACACCTGGCATGCATAAGGCAAACATTACATGCAGGCAAAGCACCCATACACATAAAATAATAATTAAATGTTTAAAAGATTTTTTTATGTATTGAGAAGAATAGGAATAGCATAGGTCCTAGGGTATTGAGTATTTAGTTGAATGGTGTTGGTGTCTCATGCTTCAAATCCCAGGGAGGCAGAGGCAGGCAGATCTCTGAGTTCGAGGCCAGCCTGGTCTACAGAGTGAGCTCCAGAACAGTCAGTGCTGTCACACAGACACTGGCAGGAAAAGACTGTTTGGGATCAAAAGGTTGGTTCAGGAGGTGGGGAGAGGAATGGCCAGGGGAATAACACAGGGCAGCAATAGTAACAGAAGACGACCCACCGTCCTCATCCGCTGGCTTCACTGTGTCCCCTTGGCCTCCTGTGATACAGAAAGCAGAGACCCTCACTCTATCCCTCAGCTTTCTCTGTAGAGAAGTGGGGGTGCATCCTGGACCTCGAAATCTAAAGTGTGTGTTACCCTGGGGATCTTTTTCTTCTTCCTGCCATTCTGTAGGTCTCCGAGGTTAAAGAAAGTATCATCCGGGCTGCTAGGTGTAGAGGGGGGGCTGGCTCTCACTGGGGACCCAGCTCCATCCCGACTCAGCTTCCTGGTGTCCAGCAGTTTGAAGTTTCTTCTCTCTGAATTTTGCCGGAAAAATGCAGACTTGGACAAGGATTGCTGTGTGAGAAAGGAGAGAGCCATAAGTCCAAACAAAGGGGCCGAGGCAGGAGATCTCAGTGGGGAGACAGGGAACTGGGCAGGCTGGGCTGAGGCAGGAGAGCTCAGTGTGGGGATGGGGGACTGAGCAGGCTGGGCTGGATTCCCAGGGTACCTGGGGTCTGCCATGTTAGCCATGCTATGCTCCCATCCAGTTGCGGGAAATGTATATAACCAAGGATGGAAATCTAATGCACCTGCCTCTGCCCTGGCTTCACAGAGGAGACGATGATAGAGAACACTGGTCCGGGTCCGGGGAAATCACAGGACTGCGATGGCTGTGGCCCTGGGGCTGGCTTGTCCCAGTCTCACCCCTCTGGGCATCGGCGTCTTTCCTCATTTGTGGTACTGGCATTTGAGTCTAAGGCTGCTGCAGACAGGCACTCTACTGCCGAGCTAGAGCCCCAGTCCAGGACTGTACTTCTAAACAAGCCTCTTTCAAATCAAAAGGTAAATAGAGAACTTGTTGAAAAGTTTACCAATCAGCAGTGGATGTAACTCAGAGGACTTGCCCAGCATGTGCAAGACGCCAAGTCTGTTCTCCAGTACCCCCCAAATAAAAATTAACTTTATTTCTGGCACAGTAGTGCATGATTGTAATTCTAGTACTTGGGAGGACCAGATGGGCAAGGCCCCCTCTGCTCACAGCCAGTCTGAGGCCGCTCAGGGCTGCAGGAGACTCGGTCTCAAAAAAAATTTGTAGTTCATAACCCAGAAGAGAATCCATTTCCTGATAAATACTACAAGTTGAGGGGTACAACTCAAACCAACAAAAAACAGATAGAAGATAAGTGTTATTCTTTTTTAAAGATATAAGAGTGTTAGCCGAGCGGTGGTAGCACACGCCTTTAATCCAGCAGTCAGGAGGCAGAGGCAGGCGGATCTTTGTGAGTTGGAGGTCAGCCTGGTCTACAAGAGCTAGTTCCAGGACAGGAACCAAAGCTACAGAGAAACCCTGTCTCAAAAAACCAAAAAGAGTGTGTGTGTGTGTGGGGGAGGCAGGTCTTATGAGGGGCAGCCAGTCCCAGGAGGGGTATGGGTAGTGGTACTTGTGGGTGACCTTGGCGGACTGGAGACTGGGGTAGTGGTACCTGTGGGTGACCTTGGCGGACTGGAGACTGTGGGGTGAGAGACAGACATTATGCAGAGAGAGTTTGGATATAGTTAATTTAGTGGGTTATGAAGGGAAAAGGAAAGGGGGAAGGAAAGAAGGGAGAAGAGAGAGAGGTAGAGAAGGGGTGGGGAAGGGGAGAGAGCGAGAGAGCAAGAGAGCGAGAGAGAGCAGAAGTTACTGTTTCAGGAGATAGAGAGAGCATAGGCTGGAGAAGATCTGCTAGACTCAGCAGCTGCAGCGGGGGTGGGGAGTGGGGTGTTGGTTGAGAGTGGGCGGGGTTTGTTTTTTTCTCTCTCTCTTTTCTTTTGGCTTTTCAAGACAGGGTTTCTCTGAAGCTTTGGAGCCTGTCCTGGAACTAGCTCTTGTAGACCAGGCTGGCCTCGAACTCACAGAGATTCACCTGCCTCTGCCTCCGGAGTGCTGGGATTAAAGGCGTGTTAGTCACCGCAGCCCAGCAGGGCTTGTCTCTCAAAGGGACAGGGTATCCAGGTGACAGACCAGGCCAGCAGATCATAACAATAAGACCATTCACCAAGTTGGAGTGTAATGATTCCCAGGTCCGTGAAAGAATCTTAGCTTTCTCCAAAAAGGAAAGAAAATTCACAAAGCATTTTCTTTTTTTCCACTCAAAACCCAGCAAAAGTAAAAACATTTGCTAATTCTCTTTGTAGGCAAGGATGTGAAGGGCAGTAATCTCCATACGCCACTGGTGAGAGTCGGAACCAGCAAGCTGTGTGGAAGTGAGCGGGACACACCTAACAGAGGCCTGTGCCCTCCGACCCAGCAGTCCACCCTAGGACTCCCCGTACTGAGACACTCCTATCTGGGTAACAGTATATTGTTACATGTGACATGGCGTATGACCACGGAACTCTGCAGACAGCCTCAACGCTTACCACGCGAGGCTGAGCCAATAAACGCTGAAGTGTCCAGACAGCGTCGGCAACTGTGAGAGCAAGAGTCCCCGTGTTGGTAGGAAGGGTCTTTCAGGCACACAGTCTTTTTTTTTGAAATTTGTTTTTTGAAGGTGTCTGGCTAAGAACTTTTAGATCACTGGGATTAAAGGCGCGCGCCACCGCCGCTTAGCCTTTGTCACTTTTCTACACTAAAATCTATCGAGTTTCTCTCTGTCATTCATTTAACCATTTTTTTTTTTAAAAAAAGATTTATGTGTTGACTTATTTATTTTATGTGTGGGTGTTTTGCTTGCACATATGTATGTATGTGTATTGCATGTGTGTCTGGTCGCCAAGAAGGCCAGAAGAGGGTGTCTGATCCCCTGGAACCAGCTAGAGTCACAGGTGGCTCTGAGTCACTGTGTGGGCCCTGGGAATCAAAGCGGGTCCTATAGAAGAGCAGCCAGCGCTCTTAACCACTGAACCATTTCTCCAGCCTCTTCATTCCTGTTTTTAAAGATTTAAGTTTTTTATTTTTTGTTCTTGCCTTACCTGTTTATTTGTTTTTCGATTTCTCTGTAGCTTTGGAGACAGTCCTGGAACTTGCACTGTAGACCAGGCTGGGCTTGAACTCAGACATCCACCTGTCTCTGCCTCCAAAGTGCTGGGATGAAAGGCGTGTGCCACCACCACTTGGCCAGTGTTTATTTTTTAATTAGGTGTGTGCATACGTGTCTGTGTATGGGTTTGTATATGTGAGTGTGGGAGCTTACAGAGTTGGAGCCGGAATTACAGGTCATTGTGCACAGCCTGACATGGGTACGGGGAACTAAACCCCAGTCCTCTGCATGAGAAGTGTGCTTATCCACTGGGACATCTCTCTAGCCCTCTACCTTCCTCATCTTTACTTAGAGACTCTATCTCCTGGCTGGTGAGCTGGTTCAGCAGGTGGGGGATGCTTGCTGCCAAGTCTGAGGACCTGAGTTTGATCCCTGGGTCCCACACTGTAGGAGCGGACCAACTCGTGCATGCTGTTCTCACCTCCACAAGTATATACATTCTGGTGTATGCACACATCCATACGCAAAGGAACACATGAAAACCATTTAGGAAAAGAGTTATCTCTTGTTAGACGTTTAATAAATACTGATTTTTATTTTTGTCTAGATTTTCTTGGTCTGTTTTCGAACATAGTTTATTCATTAATCCGTCAGTAATTTATTTCATGGTATGCTAATCTAAGTCATTTCCCTCCAAACTAATTTATTCCATTTAATGAATGAGCCTTTCTTTCTCAATTAATTTACAAAGCCACATCTACCCCATCTTAAGCACTCACAGAATAGGCCTATTCTCTTCCACCAAAATTTGCCAGTCTCGCTTAGTTCCAAGTAGGATGTATTTACAACTTTAGAGCCTTTTCTTTCTCAAAATTTCCAGGAACAAGACTCCAACTGCCCTGTGGTCTGTTCTCCCATTCACCATAGGTCTACAAAGAGCAAGGAATCACTTAGCACAGGATGCTTCCAACAGAGGAGAGCTGACCTGCTGGGACCAGTGTCGCATCTTTATCAACTTGGCACAGACAGCAGGCTTCTTAGCAGCCTAACTCCACCTGCAACGAAGTCCAAGAAAATGTCTGAATGCTCTCACAGCACTGAAATCTGTGTAACAGCTGGCAACCAGCAGGTACCTGTTTTACATCGAGCCAGTGTTTGCTTACAGATCTGACCCATGGAAAGATTGGAAAAGGGAAGCAACCAAAATATGGTGCTTGGCTGTAGACAGCATGCCAAGGAGCCTGGCAGAAGCTGCGGGCAGGCTGCACCCAGGCTGTGTCTCCTGGTGTCATTGCTGGGGAGAAAGTCTCCGGTAGTGTCCCATAGCACCCAAATAACTAGCCGTCCAGGGAGTGTCGGGGAGGAGTGGGCCTGCGGTAGCTCCTTGCCTAATAAAAGGGAAAACAGCAGGACGTGGGGGTGAGCCTCTCAAGCTATTCAGGAGGGTCCCGAGGTTACCAGGAGAAACGATACCATAGTGAAGCTGTCTGTTCGCTGGCAAGGGTTCCAGTCTTAGACTTAGAGGAGTCAGTGAAGTTTTTCTTCAAAGTCAGATAGTTTGTACGGCAATGTGAGCCATGCCCTCTCTGCTACAGCTTCTCAACCATGCCAACTCCACAGGCAGCACATGTAATGTACAAAGGACTGAGTAGGGTGATACAGCTTCAATCATAAAAGCCTCATACAACTTCATTCATAAGAACCAGCAACTGGCAGTAGGTTACCAAACCCTAACTATAGCGTGAAAAAGAAGCCACTGTCGGGTCTAAAAGGTGGTACTTTTCTCAGGCTATTATCTGGCAGATTCTACTGCTGGTGGGAGCACCACACACCAGCCTGCATAATGCCCAATCCCACCTGCCTCCTTCCAGCACAGTGTCACGGTGGCCCACTGTCTCTAGTGCGACAGCTGTGTCACCATGGCCCACTGTCTCTAGTGCGGGAGCTGTGTCACCGTGGCCCACTGTCTCTAGTGTGGAAGCTGTCACCGTGGCCCACTGTCTCTAGTGCAGGAGCTGTGTCACCGTGGCCCACTGTCTCTAGTGTGGAAGCTGTCACCGTGGCCCACTGTCTCTAGTGCGGGAGCTGTGTCACCATGGAACACTGTCTCTAGTGAGAGAGTTAAGTCACCATGGCACTGTCTCTAATCCCATAGGCACTGATTCACTGGGCACAGAAGAAAATCTATAGTGTCTGAGAAGTAGACAAGAACAGGAGGATCTTGGCCTGAGGTCTGAGTTTCCTATTCAAGTCTCTTGAGTTGTTGCAGTATGCTGTGATGGGTCCTGGCATGTGACATCTTGATGGCAAGGAGGTGGTAAGAAGCCCTGAGCCTTCTCAAAGGAAGAAGACATGGACTGAAGCTGAGATCATTAGCCCTTTTCGGCTAAATGGGTGACAAAATATTTAAAAAAAAAAAAAAAAAAAAGGAAACAGACTGTCTCAGATCAGTACATCTTTTTTTGACATAAAAATTAGTCCTTGGCAGTTGTAGTAGCACACATCTGTATAATCACAACACTCAGGAAGCTGGTGCAGGAGAATTACAGTTTGAGGCCAGCCAGGGCAACAAAGAGAGAACCCCCTCTCCATCTCAAACAAACAAACAGAGGCTGTGGAGATGGATCTTTGGATAAAAAGCTTGCTGTAGGTGCGAGGAGTGGAGTTCAGGCCCCAGCACTCAGACAAACAGCTGGGCAGATGTGACAGCACACCAGGAATCCCAGCACCCAGGCGGCAGTGACAGGATTTCCTGGGCAAGCCGGCGAGCCAGAGGAGCGAAGCTCCAGATTCAGTAAGATTCACTCACTAATAAAGTGGAGAACGACTGAAGACGCCCGCTGTCAACCTTTACACGCACATGTGCAGTGCACACATGCAGTACAACCTGCACCCACACACGAGAGCATCATGCATACTCCACACACACCCACATAATTTTTTTTTGAGTTGCTGCCACATTCCTTGGGCTGTATATGGTTATATAACACATAAAATATCATTTTGGATTCACAGACCAGACCGCAGCATCTGCTCCGGCTGCACATCTGCTCATTTCTAAGGAGACTTTTGTCCAATTGTCCCTCCCTTTCCACTGGGACCAGACAGGAGTTAATTAAACGAACATCCCAAAGATGGCGCAGAGCTTTCTGAGGCTAGCAGGGGAGTTCAGCACAGAGGGGCTGCCTCAGCTACTTCTATTTCCCAGATGCAGCCCAGATGTGGCAGATGCTCAATGAATAGCTGATGAGCTAAGTGGAGGAAGTGGCAAAGTCTGCAGCTGTCCCTCAGAACGGGGGCACAGACCAGACACCCAGATGTGAGAGCAGAATAATGGACATGGAATACAGGGTCCCAGTGATGCTGCATGGGCTCTAACAGCTGTAAGGTCAGGGCATTGGCCAGTGCACAGTGCTATCCAGGACAACAACATCTGGACAGAAAACTGACTGGCAGCACTACCACCCTAGTTTGGCTATTGCAGCACAGACTCCAAGTTTGCCCAACCTAGCAGGGACAGGAAAGGCCACTCGGCCTTCATTTTCTGGTACGCGGGAGGAGTTGCCTGCTCAGAACACAGCTGTCCGGGGCAGGTGTCTGTCACTGTTCTAAGAGCAGTGACTCCCTGCAGGAAGTGGAGAGCCAGGTAGGATGTGAGAGGCGGCACGGGTACAACAGCTTCTCTTTCTTCTTCTTGTGTATGCACGTGTGTGGGTTCACACGCACACGTCTACACACACGCAGGGAGGTCAGAGGTCAACCTCTGGAGCTGTTCCTTAGGCACCACCCACCTATTCTTTCCCGCATTTCTTTTCTTCCCTCCTTCCTTCCTTCCTTTTTTGACAGGGTCTCTCACTGGCCTGGAACTCTCGAGTTCAGACGGCCAATGGGTCTCTCTGCCTGTCCAGCACTGGGATTATAATATTAAAATTTCCCTATACTCACTTTTATACATTAAGTTCTGGGGGTTGAACTCAGTCCTTCATTCTTTTATGACAAGCATTGTATAGACTAAGCTATATAACCCCCACTCTTTTTGGGAGACAGGGTCTCATGTATTCCAGGCTGGCCTTGAACTCATTACATAGATGACCTTGAACTTCTGATCTTCTTGCCTCAGCCTCCCAAATGCCGAGATTATAGATGTGAGCCATTTTGCCTAGTTCCTTCCCCGCAGGGCCTTGTGTGCATTCTGCCCTGATATATGTCCTTAGCCCTTAACTTTGTTTTTCTTAGTCAGTCTGGTCAGTCTAAGAAAAGAACTGTCTAAATGCTAGACACATCCATATTCCAATGAGAACACAAACATGTTTCCAAGGTGAGTAGAAACTGCTGGCTATTGGTTATCATGCATTTCTCATGACAACAGTCTTCTCCACGTGAAAGCTGGTCGGTTCAGGCAAACACTGAGGCAGCTCACATGGGCCTGTAAGCCTCACCCTAACAACAGGTGAAGTCCCTGAGTCTTCTAAAGTCAGCGGCTGGAAGTGTCCCTGTCTGACACCAGGTATAGACAGCACACCCTGTGAAGACACACACACACACACACACACACACACACACACACACACCAGCAAACACTGACCCTGCTCTGGGGCCTAAGCAATACTGCTGCATTTCTCAGCTGGAAACAAACCCTAACAATGGAATTTGTGTGACATCTGCAGTTTAAGTTACTCTTCCTTTATTTCCTTTCCTCAACAACAAATGCCCTAAAGTGTTCAACAGGATCTTCTCTAATAGGAAGTGAATCTTAAGTCTTGACTTCTGGGTATTCAGATATCAAAATACCACGGAGCGTGTCTGCTTATTCACTGATTCTGTACATGTACAAACAAATGTGAGCTTACAAATGTATATTTTCTCTAAGTCAAAAAATAGTCACAAGGTCTGGAGAGATTGCCCAGTGACTGGGAGCTCTTATAGAGGACCTGAGTCAGTTCTGAGCACCCACATGGTGGCTCACAACTGCATGTTACTCCAGTTCCAGGAGATCTGGTGCCCTCTTGTGGCCTCCAAGTGCTCCTGCACACATGGGATGCACATAAACTCACATACATATACATAAAAAATAAATAAGTACTTTTTTTTTTTTTTTAAAGACAGGGTCTGGACTTCTGGAATTTACTATGTAGACCAGGGTGTCCTCAAACTCCCAAACGTTTGCCTGCCTCTGCCTCCTGAGGACTGGGAATAAAAGCGTGTGCCGCCACACCTGGCAAATAAAGAAACCTTTAAAAACTGTACACAGATGGAAGTAGACTACACAGACCGCTCTCCAGGCTGCCTTTCTCTCTCACATCTCATCAGAATGCCCTTGTTTACTTGTTTGTTTACGGCCATGGTTTTCTTTTCTTAGTCGGGCTACTCTGAAACTGTCAACCAGGCTGGCCCTGAAATCTGAGCAGCAATTCTCCTGCCTCTGGCTCCAAGAGGTTGGGACTGCAGGTGTGGCTCAGGATAGTTAAATGCATTGCTTTTTAGTGACTGACTTAGGAGAGGGCCCTGAACTAGAGACTCAAAGGTATCTTAGGGAGCTCTGCAGAGAGGCTGGCTGCTGAGTAAGACAGACAGGTGCACTGGAGGAACCCAGAGTGCCCGAGGTACCTTGGCGGAAGTGTCCGGGATGGAAGAGGTGGGAGACCCAGGGAAAGTCAAGACACACTTCTTGCCCAGGCAGCGGCCGTGTAGCTCGATGTCCTCATACGGATTTTCCTTCATAGGTGGATCTACAATCAACAGCAAAATGGGTCAGAAATGTTAGAACTTTGTCTTTTCTCTCTTTTTAAAAGATTTATTTTATTTTATGCGAATGGCGTTTTTCCTGCACATACTATCCATGCACCGTGTGTGTGGCTGATGCCTGAGACGGCCAGAAGACGGTGTCAGATCCTCTGGAACTGGAGTTACATATGGTGGTGAGCCTCCATGTGGGCACTGGGGGCTGAACTAGGGTCCCTGGCAATAGCTGCCAGCACTATTAACAGCTGTGCCATCTCTCCTGAACTTTTCCCTTTTTTTTCCCCTTCCTGGTTTTTCAAGACAGGGTTTCTCTGTATAACAGCTGTCCTGGAGTTCACTCTGTAGACCAGGCTGGCCATGCACCTGCCTTTGCCTCCCGAGTGCTAAGATTAAAGGCATGTGCCACCACTGTCCACTGAAATTTATTTACTTATAATTTTTATTTTATGTGCATTGGTATTTCGCCTGCATGTGTGCTGACGTCAGAACTTCTGGAACTGGAGTTACAGACAGGTGTGAGCTGCCATGTGGGTGCTGGGAATTGAACCCAGGTCCTCTGGAAGAGCAGCCAGAGTTCTTAACCACTGAGCCATCTCTCCAGGCACCTGAACTTTTTACATGGGAACACTAAGGCTTTGCTTTTCCATGTGTGTGCTTGTGGGCTGTGTGTGGTTTCACTGGTCACTCCCTCCTCGTAGCAGCTGAGCCTGAGTTTTACTAAGGGATAACTCCCCATCTCCCGACTTATAGCTGCATCCCCAGGTCCAGGGCTGCTCTACAGGGCCTGGACCCTGGCCCACAGGTGAGTTCAGGAGGGTCTGACAGCCTAGGCCTAAGGCAGACATTGAACGTCACTTCCGGCTCTGAAAATGATCACGGGACATAAGCTGGTCTGGCCAGAGCGACTCAGGGCTTTTGCTGGCTTCACAGGCTCCAGGCTCTAGATCTAGAGGGGGAAGCCACAGGTCCAGAGGGCTGCCTGGGGACAAAGTCACCCTGGGAGAAGAAAGGAGAAGCCATCTTGAGTTACCGCTTCCCCCAAAGTACCTTTGCTATCTCATTACAAGGGTGGAAACCCAGCCTGATGCTGTGGTTCAAACAGTTCTGCTAATCCCTCCTGTGCTTCCTCCCTTCGGGAGGTGTTTCTGGTACTGATGACCCCAAGTGCGCTGTCTGCTCTCAAATGCAAATGCCTGTGGGGTTCTCTCTCTCAGTAACTCTTTTTCTGTTTCTAACATTATGCTGAGGGGGCTGGAGAGATGGTTCATCAGTTAAGAGCACTGCCTGCTTTTCCAGAGGTCCTGAGTTCAATTCCCAGCAACCACATGGTGGCTCACAACTATCTGAAATGAGATCTGGCACCCCCTCTGGCCTGCAGGTGTGCATGCAGACAGAACACTGTGTACATAGTTATGATTCTAAGTATACGTGTTTATAACAGCTACAGTGTGCTGAGGGAATTGAACATGTTAAAGCTTTATGCCGTCTGTAGAGGAGATTATAAACTACAAGCTGTTCCTGTGACACAAACAGCTTTCAGTGTCTTTTAACTGAGAAGAATCCTAGCCAGCACACTTCTCCTGAGGTGGATCATATCAAGCAAGGCTTGCTTTTATTTTACTATTTTCTTTTATATCAGCCTTGTATTTCTCTTTCATTCCTGTCAGTTCTAGGCGAAGCAGCTCTAGTTATGAGTGTCCTGGGAAGGCAGCTCCTAAGTGAGGCTTAAAGATCCAGGGTACAGGCGGGTCCTCCGGTTCATATGAGCCCAGCGTGTCTCATATGAACTTCCTCTTCAAGTACCCCCAGAGCTCCTCGAGTTGCTGGCTTTGCGATGGGCCACAGCAACAGTCAAAGCGGGACAGCTGGCGCTGGAGACACGGCCTGTGGGCTCCAAGCCCCACTGCTCATGCATCGTCTCATTTCTTCTGCCATCACGAGCAGACTCAGGTCTGAGCTCACGCCTCGCTGAAATGAAGCTATCCCCTGCAGATTCCTGAACTCTGAAATAAGTCCTCCTTGGAAGCCGAGGAGGGTTAGAGCTTCGTCAAGGTTATTTTTCTCGTCCTCCTTGGAAGCCGAGGAGGGTTAGAGCTTCATCAAGGTTATTTTTCTCGTCAGACGTCATTTATTCTGTGCTTTGCTACCCTGCTGGAGTCACACTCTCATGGAAAAAGCATGCTGGCCGACAGTGTCTCCATTCCACAGCTGATGGTGGAGGAGAGGCCTGTTATATATTCTCACCAATCCTTACGCAGCTTGCAAGGCAGCCACCGTCATCATGAGATGGACAAAGAACTCACATTCTGAGCCCTTGTGCCACCAGCTAAAGTCACAAAACTAACAACTGCAGAGCCAGGATTCTACCCTAGATCTCAAGGGGGGCTCCATGTTTCTCGGATCATCCTGTTGCCTGCTCAGCTCGCTGGTCATCGCCAGCTGTTTCTCCTTTAGCCCGCTGAGGCCCATGCTCCCAGCCTGCCTACCTGCTGCTTTCTCGTACATTAACGCACGTCTGTCTTCAAGTGCGTGCGTGTGTGTCTGGAGCAGAAACTCCATGCCAACTCTCTCCATCTCAGCCCGACTCACAGCCCTCCACGTACAGTTTGGCCTCTTACCTAGAATGTCTTCGTAGACGTTCTCCTCCGATAAAGTGCGTGTGAGTCCCAGCTTGGTCTGTGCGTACCAGTCCACCCTGCTGCTCTCAGAGGAGGACTGCAGTAGGTCCTCAAACTCATAGGACTTCCTGAGTTGCGCGCCACAGAAGGAAACAAAAAGAGAACGTGAGTCAGTTCAGGTTGGTTCCGAACACGGCAGATGTCACAGGGCAAAGGGGCCATGTCAGAGCTCTCAGGCCAGGGCTGCAGAGCTGGAAGCCAGGGCAGATGCCTGAGCTGTAGAAGAAACCCATCCCCAAAGGGGAGCGATCAGTGCAAGAGCCTCTTCTGCCTCCATTGAGGGTTTCAGGCAGGACAGAGGGACTAAGTCTCGGAGCTCTAGCAGATGGGTCTGCTCTGGGTCGTAGTGTTAGCTGCTCTCCTGGGATCATAGTAACAAGCCGTGCAGTGCTGACTCTGACTTCTTCCAGTCCAGGTTGTTCTCTGCCCAGACTAGTAAGTACTCTTACGGTAGACTTTGGGGTGAAGGTGTGGTTTGCAGAGCAGAGTCCTAACAACTAAAGATGTCTGTATACTTCAAGGTATGAGTTTCCAGGGCCCAGCTCTCTTCCTTACAGTACAACTACTAGCCTGGATGATCCTGGGCTTTGCTGGGACAGGATTAACCATTATCCAAATGGCTACTGCTGGACGCTCTGGACTTTAAGACACACCTTAACTCCATTGTGATTTTTTTTCCATATTTACGGGAGCAAGATGCTAACATATAAGGTATGCTTTGCATTTGAATCCTGACACATAAAAGGTTTTGATACCCTAAACAGCATCTAGAAAGACTACATTTTTGTTTGTTTGTTTTTGAGATAGGGTTTCCCTGTGTCTCTCTAGCTGTCCTGGAACTCCCTCTGTAGACCATGCTGGCCTCGAACTCACAGAGATCCTCCTACTTCTGCCTCCCAAGTGCTGGGATTAAAGGCGTGTGCCACAACTGCCCCGCAAAAGGCTATATTTTAAGAATATGAATTTTCTTTGAAGAACTGATCTGGAGGAGGTATGGAGTACATGTCTACAACTCCAGCACTTGGGAGGCTAAGACAGGAGGATATGGTTATCAAGTTATAGGTCAGCCTGGTCTGCATAATGAGACACAGCTAGGAGCTGGGTATTATGGTGCAGAATCCTAGCATTCTGGAGGCAGGGGCAGGTAGATCTACATGAGTTCTAGGCTAGTCTAGTCTTCATAGTAAATTCTAGGTCAGTCTGAATGACATTATGAGATCTTGTCTAAAAAACCTTAAGTATAATACAATAATAATAATAACAACAACAACAACAACAAATAAAAACTGGACATGGTGATGAATGTTTATAATCCCAGAACTCTAGAGGCCGAGGCAGGAGAATTGTCAATAGTCCTAATCCTACTTAGGCTACAGTGAGTTTCAGACCAGTCTGGGCTGTAGATCTTGCCTCAAAACAAACAAACAAACAACAAAACCCCCACAATAACATCAAACAAAAACAAACAAACAAATGAAAATGAGGTCCATGAGATGGCTCAGCAGGTAAAGGTGCTTGCCACCAAGTCTGATGACCTGAGTTCAACCTGCTGGACCGACACAGCATAAGATGAGAAACAATGCCTGCAATTGATCTCCACTCATGCGTCACGCTACCCACAGACAAATGAATGTAATAGAAGGTCAAAACAAAGTCAGAAACAAGCGGTTACATCGCAGACCCTCCACAGCCTGGAGCACGCTAGACAAGTGCTCTGTCACTTTACCCTCGGTCCCTGGCTTTTTGTTTTGTTTTTGTTTTTTCAAGTCAGGCTTTCTATGTGTAGCCCTGGCTGTCCTGGAACTTGCACTGTAGACCAGGCTGGAGATCCTCGTGTTAAAGGTGTGCCTATCACTTTCGGTTTGGTCCCTGGCTTTTTGAAGAGAGGGTCTCTCACTATGTAGCCCGGGTTGGCCTTTGTACTTGTGATCCCCCTGCCTCTGCGGAAAAGCTTAACTTGTAAAATAAATTACCACAGGGTTTCCTAATGGCGAGTCCATCTCTGTGTTAAGTAAGGTGCTAGTTTTCAAGTGACCAAAGCGTGAAATCTAAAAAAACAACATTGTAAATCAACACAAAGTAAGATCCACAGAGGGGAAAGGAGGAGCCTCAGACTTCACACCAACAGGTTCCAGAACCAGGAGAAAAGCAGAACTCCAATTATTCCAAGGTCTGGCTTATCACTGTCGTGTCAGGATCACGTGGCAACGGCTGGCTTGCAGGGACTTTTGTCCTCTGGTGCTGAGGTTCAGGTGAGGTGAGGGAAGTATATTTGCTAAATCCTGACCTGACTTGGGGCTATCAGAGGTCAGGCTGACCCTTGGACACTTACAGCATTTACAGGAACGTTTGCGAACCTGCATTGTTCTGCTTCTGTAACCTCTTCCCTATCAAACGGTGATGCTGCGGTGATACAACTTTGTCCTAGCCTTCTTAAAAGTTCATATCCTCAGCCAGGCGTGGTGGCGCCCGCCTTTAACCCCAGCACTTAGGAGGCAGAGAAGCAGGTGGATCTCTGTGAGCTCGAGGTTAGCCTGGTCTACAAAGCGAGTTCCAGGACAGTCAGGGCTATAAACCTTGTATTGATAAACAAAACAAACAAAAAAGTTTATATTCCATCACGTTTGCTAACAGCCGTCACAGCTATATCAGGGGGATGTAACAAACTTGGGGTTTTTACTTGTATAAACCCCCTTACTCACTCAGCTTGGGGCCGCCTTTTTAGACTTGTAGTAGGGTCTGTGTGGCTTAATAAAAAAAAACTCTAAGGAGCTCATCCTGGTCTCTTTTTCTTGGGTGAGAATGGCCCGGCCACAACACAGGTAAGAGAAACCTGCTCACATGAATGACTGGTCCACTGTGCTAATTCTCTACGAACAACTTTGAACTTGAGAAAGGTTTTAGCATCTTTATGTAGTAGCTTGGAGGAGAAGGGTATTTCCAGAGGTGAATGGATGATAAGCACAACTGATCAGGTCTCTAGCTAAACACGCCCAGAACTCAGGTGCCACGCCATCCACAGGTATGCTAAATGCCTTCCGTGGGTCACACTGTGCTCCGAACCAGTGAAGCAAAGGCAAGGAGTCCCTGCCTTACCAATGCTCACAGCTGGAGAGAATGTGACCCCCTCTAAGTTCCTTGCCTTCCAGACCCTCCAATGACCACATGACAGCTGTTTTACAGATGTGATCCTGATCTCACTGTTGCAATGAACTCCCTTGTAGCTCAGGCTTGGTCTAGTACACTACAGAGTTGAGGATGGCCTTGAACTTCTGAGTCTTTTGCCTCTGCCTCCTAAGTGCTGGGATTACTAGTGTGCACATCATGCCTGCTCTATGTGGTGCTAGGGACTAAACCCAGGTCTTCATGGTACTAGGCGAGTAACGGAGACATCCACAGTACGCCGCATCCATCTCCAGTGAATTTCTTCCTCTATTTCTCTCTTTCCTAGTTCCTTTCTTTTCTAGCCCTTCCTCCATGGGAGTCTAATACCAGTACCCAGGAGGCAGAGGCAGGGGATCTCAAGTTTGAGATCAGCCTGGAGTATATCATGAAATTGTCTCAAAAAACATTAAAAAATATGACCAATGTCCAATTACTGTGTGCGGGTTACTAATGGCTTTTCCATACTTTTGTAAATGAAATGCTAATTTAAGGCAGTGGGCAAGAACCTCAAAATTAACATGTCTCAAAAGAGGTTCCTCTCTCAGCGCTGCCCCCTGGAAGGCCAACCAGATGTTTATGCCTGAAGCCGCAGGCATTCTGCAGAGCCCCTTCTCCCGGCCCACCCACACCTAACCAACTAACCGCGTTCTACCTCCCCAGCCACTCAAAACTGATCACTTCCTCCAGGGCCCCCATTGGAATTACATCACAACCTGACCACGACACCCACTCTGTCGCCAAGGGGAACCCTAGCAGATGCAAATCTGATGGCTACCCCTTCTAAAGCTGTGCAGTGTTTCTTCCCGGTGCTCCTTTGTCTCTGGAGCTCTAGGGCTGGTTCCATTAGAATGTGTGGCCTCCTCTTCCATCATGGGGACCCCTTTCCCACTCTGTCCAGATCCCAGTCCCTCAGTTCCTCCAGCACGGAGAAACCTCTATCTGCTCCTTCATGACCTTCCATCTGCCATCCCCTCCCGCCGAGCATCTATACATCTCTTCCTCTCAAGGCTGCCCTGTTCCCTAGCAGGCTGGGTTCACCTGCTGAACATTCCCACAGCACCATATACTTCCTGGGAGCACGTGGCTCTGGAGTCACCACGGAGTCTCACCCAGCAGCTCTGTCCTCCTGCTGTCAGTCTGGGTTCTCTAGCAGGGCAGGGTCTCTGTCAGCTTACTCATTAATACATTCCCATATCTAACACTAAATATAGTCACAGTAAATATTTGTTGGCTGAATAAGTAAATGAGTATTTGATTAATTAACTAATTGATTGATTGCATAACTGTTTTTTTTTTGAAGCAGAGTGCAGGCTGATCTTGTACTCACAGCAATCCTCCTGAGGCAGGGACTACAGGCCTGCACCACCATGCCCGGCTATCAATGAAAACAAGAAAGCTATGTTTAGCCAGATGTGGTGGCTCAGACTTTTAATCTCAGCACTCTAGAGGCACCGGCAAGCAGACCTTTGTAAATCTGGAGCCAGCCTGGTCCACATAGCAACCAGGGCTGCAGAGTACAACTCTGTCTCAAAAACACAAAACCCCAGACATGTAAACATAAACAGTTAAGGAACAGAGAGGAGGACCCAGAGTAAACACACAGCCACAGCCACAGAATCTTGACTAACGTGTCAAAAACATAAACTAGAAGAGAGCCTCTTCAACTAACGGTGCAAGGAAAAATGAGTATCTGTATCTCTTATCTGCAGAAAAATCCATCTGATTAAAGATCTTTTTTAAAAAGTAATTTATTTATTCTTATTTTATGTATATTGATGTTTTGCCTGCATGTATCTCTGTGTGAGGGTGTCAGATCTTGGAGTTACAGTCTTGCTGGGAATTGAACCCAGGTCCTCTGAAGAGCAGTCAATGCTCTTAACCATAGAACCATTTGTCCCAGTCCCATGATTAAAGATCTTAATATAAGATCCGAAACTCTGAAGTTGCTAAAGGCAAAAACCCGAAGGCCTACTAACTGTCCGAGACCCAGTGGTCCTCACTTTCCAGTGAGAAGTAAGACACAATAAAGGCTCTCAGAACACAGAACAACAACCAAGTCCTCTTTGTTTTCCAGCATAGACACTGGTGAAGTAAATCTCTGTTAAACCAAGTTTCTCAAAACAATTTTACTCTCAACCTCAAACTAATTAATTCATTCTTTTTTTTTTTTTTTTGCCACAGGGTCTCATTATATAGCCCTGGTTGTCCTAGAATACACTATTATAGACTAGGCTGGTCTCGAACTCACAGAGATCCCCCTGCTTCCGCCCCCCAAGTGCTGAGATTATAGGCATGTGCCACCAAGCCCAGTTTGACATTCTTTTCAACAGATTTACTTGGGGATCATGTGGCTCCTGTGCATGACTTGGGCTTGGTTCCCAGCACCCATGGGTGGTTTATGACATCCGTATTTCCAGTTCTGGGGGCTCCAGGACCCTCTTTCTCATCTCCACGGACATCTACCAGGGACAGGGTTTCTCTGTAGCTTTGGTGCCTGTCCTGGAACTAGCTCTTGTAGATCAGCCTGTCCTCGAACACACAGAGATCCACCTGCCTCTGCCTCCTGAGTGTTGGAAGACAGACATGGTGCACGTACACACATGCAGGCCAAGCACTCACCACAGTTTTAAAGATTCACGTTTATTATTTTTATGTGTGTGCAGGTGCCTGCTGAGGCCACAGTGTGCAATTCCTGGAGCAGGAGTTACAGGAGACTGTGAGCCCTTGATACGGGTGCTGGGAACTGAACTTGGATCCTGTGGAGGAGCAAGAGCTCTTCTTTTTTTCTTTTTTTTTTTTGGTTTTTCGAGACAGGGTTTCTCTGTAGCTTTGAAGCCTATCCTGGAACTAGCTCTTGTAGACCAGGCTGGTCTCGAACTCACAGAGATCCGCCTGCCTCTGCCTCCCGAGTGCTGGGATTAAAGGCGTGCGCCACCACCGCCTGGCTGCAAGAGCTCTTCTTAACCACCGAGCCTCTCTCCGGCCCTCTTCTCAAGTTCTGAAACTAAGTCATGTTTATACGTGGCAACTCAGATGTGCCTCGAGGCTGACATTCTGACAGGGACACGGCAGCAAGGCTACACAGTTGACTTTGACTGACAAGTGGATGGTAGCTCAGGGTCCTGTCCAGTCAGACTGCCGTGGAGCTGCCAGCCCCAGCGTGGCAGCGATGGAACGGGGAGCACATATCACTTAAAAGTGGTGCAGCGTGTGTGGCTGCCCCGGCTCCCAAGGCCTGTGGAGGAAGCCCCAGGGAAACCATCAGCGGAAAAGTCAAAATCAAAGTGGGTGGGGCTATTTGGTTTTATAAAGGTTTAAAAACTGTTGCATGACCAAACAGAACTTAAATATAAAAATCTAAATTCAAGTTAAAATATTTGGAGTATGCATCTCTGTGAATGTGAGATGCTTACATTAAAAAAAAAAAAAAAAAATCCCGTTAGTTTCACGGCAGCCTCAAGCATTCCTGCAGGGTTATTAAACGTGTGCTGTAAAACATACATAGCCAGGCTCACGTGACTGGAGGACGCTTATCTTTGGAATTTCCTGACATGTGAGGGGTTAGACCGAGGGCCTAAGTCTTGGCAGCTAATCTCTTGGGGGTTTTAGAGAAATGGAGAAAAGCAAAGGAAGGAGGCAGGTAAGGGAAGGGAGGAGGGAAAAGGACAGAGAGAAGAGGGGGGGGAAAAGGCATTTTCCTCAAACCAAGAATCAGCATCCCCTGGTGTGGCTCAGTTGGGGTGTGCTGATTGGCCAACGAAAACACAGTGACTTCAGTCTGCAAAGCCCCCAGACTGGCTGTGTCACCCCAAACCCTCCCGGCCTCAGGATCCTTCATCATTTCTTTCTTCAGTCTTGGCTTGGCTCTCCTGACTCAGAGAAGGCAGGACGTCTGCCAAATGCAGGGGTAAGCCGTTTTTCTTTCTCTAGGAGATAGGACCATAACAAAGAGCATACTTTTTTTTTTTAGGTGTAGAAAATGAACACCTTGCCCTGCTCACCCCCATTGTACTTTAAACAGAATGAGGAACCTAAAGTCAGACTGTTGAAATGCAGCTCATGTGATCGAATCTGAACTAGCCAAGACACATTTCAGTTTTGGACTGAAACAAAGTAATTTTAGCTGCTTATAAGGAAAATGCTAGAAGGCTGAAAACAGCAGACTGTAGCAAGGAGAAAGAAGATAATGAGAATAATGATTCACCAGGTTGAGCTGTCTGTCCAGCCATGACACAGGGGAAAGATTTCTACAACCAAGCTGCCCCAGGGAGGGAGGGAGGGAGGGGCATCGCTCAGGGAAGAGGGCACTAATGAAGGCAGGCAGGCTTTGGGGCTGTGTTGGAAAGACTTAGAACTGGAGATGGAGGCTGAGGGTATGTGGCTCAGTGGAAGACCATGAGTTTAACATGCAGAAGGCCCTGGGTTTAATCCCTGGCACCAAAGCCAGCTCCTCCTTCAACACAAGCTAGAACAGCTGGGGAAGCGCCGAGCAGTTCAGAGCAGCTGCTCTCGCAGAGAACTCAAGTTCTGTTCCCCGCACCCACATCAGCTATCTCCAGCTCCAAGGATCCAACAACCTCCTCTGGCTTCCACAGGCATGCGCAAACACACACACACACACACACACACACACACACGAGTATTAATTTAACAAGACAAACAAACATACAAACCAACAATAACAAAAAACCAGGCTGGAGAGATGGCTCAGGTTAAGAGCATTTGCTGGTCTTTCCATAGGATCTGAGTTCAATTACCAGCACTGATAGGGTAGGTTACAACCCTGTGCCTCTCCAGTTCCAGGGGCTCTGAAACCCTCTCTGGAGTCTGTGGGTACTGGACACGCATGTGGTGCACAGACACACACATACAGGCAAAACACCCATGTATATAACTCTAAAAATATTATTTCTATGTTTATGGGTCTTTGTTTTGCCTGCATGTATATCTGTGTGAAGGTGTCAGATTCCCTAGAACTGGAGTTATAGACAGTTGTGAGCTGCTCTGTGTGTGCTGGGAATTGAACCCAGGTCCTTTGGAAGATCAGCCAGTATTCTTAACTGCTAAGCCATCTCTCCATCCCATATATAAATTTTTTAATTTAAAAAAATTTAAACAAACAAATGAACAACAATAACAAAACAAATACAGGGGCTGGCAAAATGGCTCATAGGATCCCAGCACTTGGAAGGCAGAAGCAGGCGAATCTGAGTTTGAAATCAGCCTGGTCTACACAGTGAGTTCCAAGACAGCCAGGGCTACATTGTGGGGGTTCCTACAAGTAGAGATATGATCCAAATGAGGTAAAAAGAAACTTGGGCTGGGCAATAGTGGTGCACACCTGTAATCCCAGCACTCAGGAGGCAGAGGCAGGCAGATCTCTGTGAGTTCAAGGCCAGTCTGGTCTATAGAGCTAGTTCCAGGATAGGCTCTAAAGCTACACAGGGAAACCCTGTCTTGAAAAACCAAAAAAGAAAAGAAAAAGAAGAGGAGGAAGAAGACAAGGAGGAAGAAGAGGAAGAAGAGGAGGAGGAAGAGGAGGAGGAGGAGGAGAGGAAGAAGAAGGAGAAGAAGAAGAAGAAGAAGAAGAAGAAGAAGAAGAAGAAGAAGAAGAAGAAGAAGAAGAAGAAGAAGATGATGATGATGATATTCGATAGCCAGTGCAGATTCAAACTTCTAGAGTCTGACCCCAGGTAGTTTATTTTAGACATATTTAAGTAGAGTATAAATTTTGGGGGAAAAAGAGGTTCCTGGTAACAGTTATCTCAACCCCGAGAGCACAATAAGGCTTAAAGCATGACTACATCAAAACTCTCTTGCAATGTACAGGTGGTCTCTACCATGAAGATGGGTTCTCTGGCTTAAGGGCCCAGGATCTGGTGTGGTCTCTGACCCACAGAGCACAGAGGTCAGCAGGCTATGAAGTGCATGAGACACCTTTACTATGTATGGCTGGGTTGGTTCTATTGACTGAGAAACAAAGCCAAAGATAAAGGGAGGGAGGGAGAGTCTGGGATAAACACTGTGGGGGATTTGGGTAAGGCCTGGCCCTACAGATAGCAAAGGTCACCCGGTTATTAAGAGCCTCGCTCCCAGCCTTCTGGGTAGAAAACATGCATGCACATCCTTTCTGCCTGGGTGCTTAACATTCCTAGTGTTACCAGTGCACAAAATAATGAAACCCTGCCCACTAAAAGTAAAAATAAAAATATTTTTTTTAAAAAGGCTCACAGGTGATGGTGCTTGCTGCCACATCTGACTGCCCGAGTTTGGTCCTCAGAATCCGGATGGCGGAAGGAGGGAAGCTACTCCTACAGGCTGTTCTCCAACCTCCATATGTGTACCATGGCCTGTGCACATGTATGCAGACACAGACACGATGCAAATAAAAGTGAACAAACCACCCAAGTGTTTATGGAACACTGGAACAAAATCTTCAAATATTAGCAAACTGAATTCACTCATACACTAAAACAGGAGCAGACTGGGACTTCATTCCCCACACGGCAGGATGGTGTGATCTGGAAGGGAATTCCCTCACGGGCTCATGTGTCTGAACTTGGTCCCCAGTTGGTAGTGCTGTCTGGGGAGGCTTAGCAGGTGTGGCCTTGCTGAAGGAAGTGTGCCACTGAGGTGGGCTTTGAGAGTTCACAGCCTCTCCCTACTCACAGTCTGCATTTGAAAATGTGAGCTCTTGCCAGGCCGGGGTAGTGCACACCTTTAATCCCAGCACTTGGGAGGCAGAGGCAGGGAATCTCTGAGTTAGAGGACAGCCTGGTCTACAGAGTGAGTTCCAGGACAGCCAGGCTACCAGAGAAACCCTGTCTCAAAAAAAACTCTTAGTACATTTTTATCTACTAAGACATAACCCCACTGGTAGACTGCTGGCCTGGCATACAAGAGGTCCTATGTTTGACCCTTAGCGTCACATAATGGTCCTGGCAGCACATGCTCTCAGTACTCAGGAAACAGGCAAGACAATTAAAGTTCAACTTTACCATCTGCTACAGAGAAAATTCAAAGCCAGCCTGGGCTACAGAAGACCGTGTATCAAAAAACAAACAAACAAACAAACAAACAACAACAACAAAGGCTGGTAAGATGATTCAGAGGAGAAAGGCAAATGCCACGAAGCGGGACAACCCGAGTTCAGTCCCCAGAATTCACACTGTGGAAGACGAGCATTGACTACTAAAATCAGTCTTTCCCTCTGCCATGTGCCTGTGCACACAGAATCCCACTGTTCCCACAAAATCACAAGTGTAAAAAATTTAAAAGAAGCTGGACGATGGTGGTGCATGCCTTTAATCCCATATCTCTGTGAGTTCGAGGCCAGCCTGGTCTATAGAAGGAGTTCTAGGACAGCCATGGCTACACAGGCAAACCCTGGCTGGAAAACTAAAACTAAAGATAAAAGATACGTGAAGCAAGGATGAAAGGGGCTGGAGAAATTGTCCAGAGCACTGGCTGCTCTTCCAGAGGACCCGGGCTCAGTTCCCAGCACTAACCCGGTGGTTCACAACCACCGATAACTCCAGTTTCAGGGGATCCGATACCGTCTTCTGGCCTCTGTAGGCAACGGGCATACATGAAGTGAACCTGACACTCATACACATAAAAATAAATGAATCTTTAAGAAATTATCTATGATACAATACTATCTTGATAACGTAAGAACGGCACAGGTAAGACAGTCTGACAGTGAGCCACTGGAAGCACCACCAAAAAAGTTAAGGGTAAAATAAGGCTTGCAGAGGGACGGGGTATGGAGGGGAGGGGAGCAGGGATTTAATTACATTAAAATTGTGACAAAGAAGCCAGGCATAGTGGTGCATGCTTTTAATCCCAGCATTCGGGAGGCAGAGACAGGTGGATCTCTGTGAGTTTGAGGCCAGCCTGGTCTACAGAGCTAGTTCCAGGACAGCCAGAGATACACAGTGAGACTATATCTTGGGGGGGATACAAAACAAAATACAAAAACAAACAAACAGGAGGCTAAGAAGATTGTTTTTGCAGAGAACCTGAGTTCACTTGACACCGGGCACGTAGGATGGCCCACACAGACTGTAACTCCAGCTCTTGGGGATGCAGTGCCTCTGCCCTCCAGGGACACCGGCACTCACAGGCACACGCCTCCACAGACACCTGTCATTCAAAATAGTTCTAAAATTGCAATAAAAATATTAAGTCATGTAGGAAGAAACAATACACAGAATCCCAATTTAAAGCATGTATTAGGGGTATGTGAAATATAATAGTAATAGAGAGAATATTTAGAAAAATATAAGAATATATATATATATAAAATAATTATATATATATATCCAAGCACTGTAATTTATGCTATTAATCCCAGTACTTGGGGGAGGCAGAAGCAGGTGAATCTCTGTGAGCTTGAGGCCAGCCTGGTCTATATAGTGAGCTCCAGAAAAAAATCAGGTTATCTGCGCAAAAAGCACCCTAGCTGACAAACAACACTGAGAATGCAGGCCACTAGTTCATTCTGGAAACTGCCTCTCGGAGGAATATTCTGGGAGGTGGGCAATGGGTCCAAGATAATATAACCAGATTTGAGATCAAGTTTTAAAAGTAAGACTGAAGGACTTATTGCTGGGTTAGCCCTGGGTTAGTCAGGAGCACGTGAAAAAGAAAATCCAAGAGAGTGTCTAGCTCTTGGGTTAAGTGACTAAATAAAGGATGGCATCATTTAACAAGATGTTTACTATGAGAGGAGATGGTTAGCGGAGACCTGGAGTGACAACCACATGGAGAGCCACGCAGGGCATGGATGGACACTTCTGAGACTGAGAGGAGCTCTCAAATACACTTGCTAGAGACACGTACAGGATGGGATGAGCCCATCAGGGAAGAAGTGCAGGGAGAGGACAGAGCCCTCGGTCTGAGCCTGGCAGGCGAAGGGACAGGTTAAGACACTAGGTACTGTTCTAACAGGTACAAGAAGCAAAGGAAAGACGTGAGAGCAGTCAGGAGGAGGTCTCCTCACCTGGAAGAGCCAGACCCAGAAGCCAAATGAAGGATAATACAATAGCTGCCCTCAATACCAAGAGACGGCATCTAAGAAAACGACAGAATATTGGCATTGGAGTTACTGAGGCTGAGGCTGCTGGTGGCCCTGGGCAACATTAAATCGAGGATGAGTGGCCAAAGCCCAAGTGGAAAATGTCAAGCAAAATTAAGAGGCAGGTAAGGGTGACTCACACCTGTACTCTCAGCACTTGGGAGATTACAGCAGGACGACCACAAGTTCAAGGCCTGCCTGAACCACAGAGTGAGTTCTATGACAGCTTGGTCTACAGAGTAAGACCTGGAGAGAGTTCCAAGTCGTACACACAGACAGGCACGAGGGAAACGAGGAATGTTAAGCACACAGGCTTGTCTCCTCAACAGAAAGGATGTGTACGCATGTTTTCCACCCAGAAGGCTGGAAGCGAGGCTCTTAATAACTGGGTGACCTTTGCTATCTGTAGGGCCAGGCCTCACCCAAATCCCCCACAGTGTTTATCCCAGACTCTCCCTCCCTACTCATTTATCTTTGGCTTTGTTTCTCAGTCAATAGAACCAACCCAGCCATAGTAAAGGTGTCTCATGCACTTCATAGCCTGCTGACCTCTGTGCTCTGTGGGTCAGAGACCACACCAGATCCTGGGCCCTTAAGCCAGAGAACCCATCTTCATGGTAGAGACCACCTGTACATTGCAAGAGAGTTTTGATGTAGTCATGCTTTAAGCCTTATTGTGCTCTCGGGGTTGAGATAACTGTTACCAGGAACCTTTTGTCCCCCCAAAATTTATACTTTACTTAAATATGTCTAAAATAAACTACCTGGGGTCAGACTCTAGAAGTTTGAATCTGCACCGGTTACTTCGTGCTGAAACGAATTTCTTTCTCACCTCTGAGATTCATTTCTCTGCTGCCTGTAGAGCTTGCAGGGGCCCCTACAAAGACCTTGTTTCAACAACAGCAAACAACAAATACAGCTGGGAATGGTGGTCACACCCTTAGTCCCAGCATTAGGGAGGCAGGGGTATCTGTGAGTTCAAGACCAGCCTGATCTACAGAGAGAATTCCAGGACTACATACACAGACAACTGTCTCAGAGAAAGAGAGGGAAGGAGGGAGGAAGGGAGGGAGAGAGAGAGAGAGAGAGAGAGAGAGGGAGGGAGGGAGGGAGGGACGGACGGACGGACGGAGGGAGGGAGGGAGAGAGAGGATCCCTAAAACCCAAAGAAAAACCAAGTGGACATTGTAGTTCACCTATAGTCCTAAAACTCTGGAGGAACAGACATGGGGTCTCTGGGCCAAGCTAGGTCAATGAAAGACAAAGATTCTGTCTCAAGAAATAAAGTGGAGAACAATCGAGGAAGACAAAGACACCGAATGTCTGTTCTGGCCTACACACACACACACACACACACACACACACACACACACACACACACACACACACACGCTCTCTGAAAGAAAAAAGGTAAACAAGGAAACAGATAGCTTCACAAATGTTTTCACTTAACTTTTGGTGACAATCACAAGTTCTTATCATACCTGAAAGGTAATTTTGTTGTTTTGGGACAGGACCTCACTAAGTTGCCTAAGCCAGCCTAGAACTTGCTATGTTGCACAGGCTGGCTTTGAACTTATGATCCTCCTGCCTCAAACTCCCAAGAGCTGGGATTATAGGCCTGTACCACTGTGTCTGCCTGCAGAGAAAAATATTTAGAAGCAAACATTCTTTTTATCTATCATCTATCTATCTATCTATCTATCTATCTATCTATCTATCTATCTATCTAGATATCTATCATCTATCTAGATATCTATCATCTATCTATCTATAGTCTGCCTCAATGTATGCCTGCACACAACACCAGAAGAGGGCACCAGATCATGTGGTTGCCGGGATTGACCTCAGGACCTCTGGAAGAGCAGCCAGCCGGCTCCTAACCATTGAGCCACCTCTCCATCCTGCAAACTTCCTTTTCTGAGAACAAGAACTAAACACACCAGTTACCACATTTCCAGGCCAATCAGCAGCTGCCTTACTCCATGACTACTGACTGACTCTGAGCCCCAGGTGAATGAGACAAGTCATCTGGCTGAGACAGGGCAGTGGCAGGGGGACACAGCAACAGCCGAGTCCTCTGGCGAGTACCTACCTGTGGTCAGCACTGGGTCTCTGCCTCCCAGACCACAGTCTTCTATTCACGGTCGTGGGAGGCGGGGAGGAGGGCAGCGGTGGGGGAGGGGGAGGTAGAGAGGGCAGGGGAGGCAGGTTTCTCTTCTCTTTCCTGAAGCTGATGCCTGAGCTCCCTGGACTACTGTCCTTGTCCCCTTCTCCAGCATGTTTGAACGTTCTGCGGGGCTTGGGAAGGGGGTTGATGAAAGGCTTTGGGGGGCACTGCCTGGAGCCCGGGTATACACTCTCCTGGCCTGTACACTCCTCTGAAGCCTCAGGGCCTGGCTCCTTGTCCTCCAAGAGGTGGGCCCTACGGCCAGCTGCTAAGGCACCCCCACTTCCAGGGCTCTCAGGAATGCGTTGGTCCTCTTCTGTTTTGTCAGGCAGACAGTGTGGGGAATAACAAGTCCCCGGCAACTGGGGGTCCAAGCCGGCGGAGCCGTCCTTCAAGGCCTTCTCCAGTCTCCTGACCTGTTTCAGCACAGAGAGGTGGTCACTCTGAAAGCGCAAGTCACTGGGCTTCAGCTCGACACCTCGGCGCTGGCTGGGCTCTGGCTGCCCATCACTCTGCCTCAGGCCTGGCCACCGGTCTGTGTCCTGACACACGGTCCTTGCTGTCCTTCTGCTGTCATTTTCCAAGCTCTCTGTTTCAAGCCTCAACCCATTCTTTGTTCTGGTGACCTCACTGCCTCTCCGCTCTACCCCGCAGGGTGGCAAGTAGTTCTCTTGGCCCTCTGTTGGCCTGGCAGGCTCAGGAGTGGGTGGCTCCTTCTTGCCTTCCCACTTGGATATCTTGTCCTTTATGCTGAGGGGCTGGGCTCGGGCTCGGGTGGATGGCCCAGGGTTCTGGACGCTGCCAGGCTGCTTCTTCGAGGGCCTGCTGGCCTCTTTAGTACCTAGGTCTGCAGCCGGACCATTGATGATCATGCTGGAGCCGAGCATGTCCACTCTTGCCTCCAGCATGAGGCTGTGGGGGTTCCTTGGGGGACTCCTTCCCAAGGGCAGTGCTGGATTAGACTCTCCAAAAGAAACAGATCTCCCAAGAGGCCGCCTTCCGGAAGCTTCCCCAGCCTTTGAGCCTTCTGCCTTGACCCTGTACCAGAGAGACAAACAGAAGGTGAGCGGTCCTTACATTACTGTTCTCAGCCAGTCCTGGACAGCAAGCAGAACTTGGGTGTAATATACATACTAACCGCCAACCACAACGCTGAAGCTATCGGTTTTCGCTGTTGCTGTTGTCTTCCTTTTTAAGATTTTATCATTTAAAATTTTTATGTGTATGGGTGTTTGCCTGCATGTATGTCTGTTAACCGTGTGTGCCTGGTGTCCATGGGGTCAGAAGAGGGCTTCAGATTCCCTGGATCTGGGTTAGAGATGGCCGTGGGCAACCATGAGGGTGCTGGGAACTGAACCCAGGTTCTCTGTAAGAGGAACTAGTATTCTTAAATGCCGAGTCATCTCTCTGGCCTCTGAAGCTATTTTTTTTTAAAGATTTATTTTATTTATATATGTATGTGTTTTTTGAGACAGGGTTTCTCACTGGCCTGAAACACTGATTAGGGTGAACTGGCTGGTCACTGAGCAGCTTTTCACAGGGTCTTGGGATCTTATGCTCACACAGTAGGTTCCTATTGACTCAGCTACTTCCCACGCTGTAGACCAGGCTGGCCTCGAACTCAGAGATGCACCCGAGAGTGCCACCACTGCCCTGCCAAATCCTTCCATTTTTGCTCATCCTGGGCTTCACCAACTGCCCTGAGTTGGGATGTGAAGCATGATATCTCGGGACACTCTCTGGAGCACAAATCTCACTGAAATGGCTCTCCATGAGAGAGGGCTTGTTTTGTCTACAGCTGTTTCCCTCGCTTCTAGAATAGCCCTGGCAGAGCAGGAGGCGGTAAGTATCTGTTGCCTGAGTAAATGTGTGAATCAGCATGGAGAAGTAGATTTTATACATGGCCTATAGATGTACTGTCAAATACGGTCTCCGCCAGCCAGTGGGGTTATCTGAACCTGAATCCGATGGAATGAAAGTCTCTCTCCTTTAGATGCCCCAGCTGCCAGCTAAGCACTCACAAGCCCCATGTGGGAGATGGCTCCTCAGTGGACAGACGAGGTTCTCTACGACCGCAGATAGCTCTGTCTAGAGAGCCGTGTGGGACGACGCGCCTCTAAATAGGAGGTTAGCACCATAAGGACGCTCCAAACTCTTTAGGAAGGACACATTTGAAGCACACTTACTGAGAATGAGAACGATGTGTTTTAAAGTACAACCATTCTTGCACAGCAGAGACTACAGTTAGGCATGGTGATTAGATGGGTGGGCTCAGTAAACAGACACGAAGCTAACGGGGCACATTTTCCGAGTTTATATGAATCTGACTGTATAGCGAATGAGAAACTCCATCTAAAGTTCACAGTGACGGATGAACAGCTAGCAGCTGCATTCGTCCTGTTACGATAACTTTCCATTCCAGAGACCAAGAGTTGTTTATATAAGAGCTCTCCCTTAGTGATGTCATCAGCTCACAAATTATGCTGCTGATCTTGGTTGCACAGTATAAATTTTAAGCTTGTGAGAACGCAAACACACTTTCCATGGCTATCAAAGCAGAGGTCTTTTTGAAAACAACAATTAGAATCTGTAAGAGTACAAAGGAAGGGACTGGAGAGATGGCTCAAAGGTTAAGGGCACTGGCTGGAGTCCAGGGGTCCTGAGTTCAATTCCCAGCAACCATATGGTGGTTCACACCCATCTATAATTTGATTTGGTTCCTTCCCTCTTCTGGCATTCAGACAGAACACTGTATAAATAATAAATAAGTTTTTTTAAAAAGAGAGTACAAAGGAAAAATAGTATTTATTTGATTTTTACTTTATGCATGAGTGTTTTGCCTGCATATGTATGTGTATCACATGTATGCCTGGTGCCCATGGAGGCCAGCAGAGGGTGCTGCACCCCTCAGAACTGGAAATACAGATGGTTGTGAGCTGCTGTGTGGGTGCTGGGAGCTGAACCGGGGTCTGAGCCACCTCTCCATCCCTGAAAAAAAAATTGTTTTAATTATCCTCAAGACAGTAGCATGACCTTCATTTCTAGGCAGGATCACAGTCCATTGCTATTTTCCTAAGAACTGAAAAGGCAGAACTTACAGCTTCTTTTCTCATGGCATGATGGTAGCAGAGGACAGATGTGTGAAAACATGACCATCCAGATTAGTGCGTGCTGCCGACAGAACAGATCGCTACAAACCACTCAGTCATCTACAGTACTAGACAACACTGGTAATAGATAAATGCATGCGCTTTGGAGGCACACGGGCTTGGGTCTGAGTCCTTACTATTTTTTTCCTCACTGTAGAGACTGAACCCAGGGATCTGAGAATGTGGGGTGGGCTCTACCACCGAGCTATATCCATAGTCCTGTTTTCTTTTTCTTCTACAGGTAGGAATACTATCTCTCTTCTTTAGACTGGAGCTTTTTTGAGTATAGAAGACAAACTGGTTTTGTTTGTTCCTGGTATATGGTAGGTTTTCAATACATAATGTTGGATAAGTTAATAGATTAATAAATATATTATGTCCAAGGTATTCAACTGGTGGCAACTGTGACCACTGCAGCATTCCTTTAAGATCCCAAACACCTGGAATGACTGAACAGTACCTGAAGAAGAGAGACTGGCTTGTCAGAAAAACATGCTGTATTTATTGAGGCCAAGCAAGAGGGCTAAAGGATGGAGGCACAGCAGACAGTGTCCTCTCCACAGACTCTGTTACCCATGGGCATCTGGAGTTCCAGAGCTGTGATGAGTTTAGCAATAACAGAACATGAGCAGTATCAGGAAAAAGGCTCCCTGCTTACAGAAGATGGGAAGGGTGGACTACGTGGACAGCTACGGCTGCAAAGCAGGTTCAGAGATGAGGGCGAAACCTGTGTCTATTAGCTAGAAAAATACGTCCTGGCTTGGAAGGCAACACTCCCTCAGGCACTGGGAGATTCACAACACCCACTCAGCAATGCCTCTCAAACACTTCCGCTCACCCGTCTCCAATGAAGGCAGTTCAAGAAGCTCAGGAGAGGGATACCCCTTAGTCAAGGAAGGGGGTGAAAAACTATTCAGTTCCTACATTCTTAGGGAGGAAGGAAGGAGACTGAGCTTGCTCATTCTCCACACCTTCAGGGTACATGCAAAGGGAGGCTCTTACTTGTTGGCCAATCTGTAGCTCAGAGTTCCAGTCCAGCTGTGGCTGCCTGTGGCCTGCCTGCACACTGTCACCATGTCAGCATCGAGAGAGGCTCCGGGTAGCCTAAAGGAACAGGGACACACACTCAGCGAGTCACAGGGGCCCCTTCCCTCAGAAGGAAGCAGGTATCACCACCCCGCTCCACAGCGTTTATCTCTCTAGGAGATTCTGCTCAGAATTTGAGGGGACAAGAAGATCCATTCAGAAACCCTGCCCCAGGAGGATGATGTCATATGATCTCCTCAGGCTTTCGACCTCTCTACCCTTTCTTCGAGGCTAATAAACCTGCCAGGCAACAGTGTGGATATTCAATGTCCTGGCTCAGAACTTCCCCAAAGAAATTAAAGGGCTGTGTTCCAAGACATGCTTATAGATGTTAGGTACCAGGAGGGAAAGGCCAGAGACATAAATAAATAAATGTGGTGGTTTGAATGGGAATGACTCCCATTGGCTCATATAGCTGCACGTTTACTCCCCAGGTGGTGAACTGTTCGGAAGGATTAGGAGGTGTCTCCTTGCTGCGGTGGACTTTAAGGTTTCGAAAGCCCAAGGGCCGCTCTTGCTCCCCCTCCCTCCCTTCCCCCTCCCTCTCCCCCTCCCTCCCCCTCCCTCTCCCTCTCCCTCTGCTGCCTGGGGACTGGGACGTAATTCTCAGCTCCTGTTCTGGCACTGCTCCTGTCACCACACGCCCTGCCACGATGATCGTGAACTAAGCTTCTGAAATTGTAAGCAAGCCCCCAAATAAACGCTTTCCTTTATAAGAGCTGGTCACAGCTGAGCGGTGGTGCACGCCTTTAAACCCAGTACTTGGGAGGCAGAGCCAGGTGGAGCTCTGTTGAGTTAGAGGCCAGCCTGACCTACAGAGTGAGTTTCAGGACAGCTGGGGTGTGTGTGTGTGTGTGTGTGTGTGTGTGTGTGTGTGTGTGGTGTGTGTGTGTGTGTGGTGTGTGTGTGTGTGTGTGTGTGTGTGTGTGTGTGTGTGTGTGTGTGTGTGTGTGTGTGTGTGTCACAGTGCAACTCTGTCTCGAAAAAACAAAAAAAGACTGGTGTCTCTTTACAGACAAGACAATAAATAGATAAACAAATTTAATTAATTTGAACATAAAAAATATGTGAAATACAGTACCATGGACCACACATTATAAAGAGGAAGACATGCATGCATGGCCAGGTGAGATGGCTCAGGGGGTTGCCACCAAACCTGGTGACCGGAGTCAGTCTCTGGAGCCCACGTGGCAGAAGGAAGAGCAAACTCCTACAAGTTGTCCTCTGACTTCTACGTGAGCATGCGTGCACACACAAATAAACAGATGTATACAAAATTGTTTTTAAGAGGAAGAAGGCAGGGAGGGACCCAGGAGCTGAACAATGCCTGGAGCTGACAAAGCCACCAAACTTGGCCTAGAAGCCTAGCTATCACTTCACAGCAACCCAGCGCCGTATATTCTGGAGTAAGCCTGTGGTGTAACTGAGCCCAGCTCTCCAGTGAAGCCAGGCACTTGCCCACACCCATCCCATGGTGGAGGGGAGCCCTGAAAGGCCTTTCGGGGACAGGAAGGAACTCATTGTCCCTCTCACAACACTCACACAGCTGAAGCTTCTGGAGTCTCTCCATGTGGCTGGGCCCACAGTGCCTTTCTGTCCTCCTCTGGCAGATAGCCACAGGGGGCACGGGGGAGGGGAGAGCAGTCACTCTTCACCCATCACACACACACACACACACACCCGCTCTCTGCAGCCTGCTCTCTGGCTCCACAGACCAAACCCCCACCATGCAGCCTTGCTCCATGGGAGCCAGACAGTTCTCCGTCTTCTTTTTCTTTCAGGCTCGTGCCAAGCTGTGTGCAGGATGCTCTAGAGGATGCCAAGTTGAGTGAGGCTGTCTCCATCCTCGAGAAGCACACCCGGACAGCACCTGGGCTGCACTGCCCCCCCCCACCCCCGCACAGCTCTCCACACAAAGGAAGCAGAGCCACCAACACCCTCCTACGGGGTGCTCCCAGGTAGCTTCAGCCTCAAACAGGCGACACTAAGTGAACTCACTTCCCATCCTAGTCCTGAAATCCCAGGCTCCAGGGGACCAGGAGATGGCATATTCTGTGCCATAGTTCAAGAGTAAGTTCAAACCGGCAGCAGAGGCTGGAAGTGGAGAGGTAAAGAAGACACTGGTATTCAGCAACAGCCATTGAGATGCCTCATGCACAGAGGTATGGACTATGATGCTCTCATTCGTTGTTTTTTTTTCTTCCTTTTCTTTTTTCTTTTGTTTTGTTTGTTTTGTTTTGGTTTGGTTTTTTCGAGACAGGGTTTCTCTGTAGCTTTGGAGTCTGTCCTGGAACTAGCTCTTGTAGACCAGGCGGGCCTCGAACTCACAGAGATCTGCCAGCCTCTGCCTCCTGAGTGCTGGAATTAAAGGTGTGTGCCACCACGCCCAGCTAGTCTTTTCTTTTTATCCCTGATGATTAAAATAGGCTGGCTAGATGTCTCCGTAGGTGAAGGTACTCGCTACCAAGACTGACAATCTGAGCTGGATCACTAGAATCCACATGGTAAGAGAAAACTGACTCAAACAGTTTCTCCCCTTACCTCTACAGTCGGGCTATGGCACACGTGCACCACACAGACACACACAGATAGACAGACAGACAGACAGACAGACAGACAGACACACACGTTATTAAAAAAAAAATCCAGGCTGGAGAGAGGGCTCAGTGGCTTCCTTTAGGACATATCTGCAGTCCCAAACAGCCGCATCAGGAGGCTCACAACCACCTGTGACTTCAGCTCCGTGGGCTTTGACATCCCTCTGGTCTCCACTGTCTCCTGCACACACACGGCTTATACTCGCACACAGACAGGGTTTCTCTGTGTTATCTCTGGCTGCCCTGGAACTCACTCCGTAGACCAGGCTGGCCTCAAACTCAGAGATCCTCCTGCCTCTGCCTTCAAGCGTTAGGATTAAAGGTGTGCGTCACATACCCGGTCACATAAAAACAATATGAAAAAAGTAAAATAATTAACAAGATGACAATTCTAGCCTTATTTGGGAGCTTCACGGTCACTTTGTAGGTCTGGAGACAGTCTGCTTGCCTAATGTGGTGTCCTGGGAGTCTCACCTCTGATGCATCAAAACCAACGGTCTGTGGGCTGGCCTGCAATCTAATATGATAAATAATAGTATTTACATGATTTTCACACAAGTGGGGACTCATTTCCCCTTGGGCAATTTGGCCTTGTGATTCAGACTGCTGACCAAGAGGTATAATGAAAGAATATTAATAACACATTTCCTCACCCAACTGTTTCCTATAAAAGCAGAACTTCCTATTAACCTTATGGGCTTAATTAGTACTATTTTTGTTTTCTGAAACAGGGTGTGTGTGTTGCATGTGTGTGTATGTACATGTATGTGTATGTGTTTGTGAGGCTGACTTAGAATTTATGGCAATTCTGCCTCAGACTGCCACTGTAGGAGTGTACCACCATCTCCAGCTATTAAAAAATTTAATAGCCCTAAAACGGTCTATACAAATTTGAAGCAAGAAGATAGATACATGAGAGTTCATATAATTTTTTTAAAGATTTTATTTATTTTTATATGTCTGGGTGTTTTGCCTGCATGTGTGTCTTGTCCCGTGTGTCTGGCGCCTACAGAGGTGAGAAGAGGGAGTTGGGGGGACCCTCTGGAATGAGACGTACAGCTGCTTGTGTAACTTCCACATGGTGCTGGGGACCACACTGTGCCCTCTGCAAGGCCCAGTGCCGAGCTGCCGACACCTCTCACGTCACTGCTGCACTTCCAAAGCATTATTTTTCAGCAGGGCGGTGGTGGCGCTCGGGAGGCAGGGGCAAGTGGATCTCTGTGAGTTTGAGGCCAGCCTGGTCTACAAGAGTGAGTTCTGGGACAAGCTCCAAAGCTACAGAGAAACCCTGTCTCGAAACCCCCCCCCAAAAAAGCACATTCTTTTTTCAATCCCTTTAAACATACCCACTAAAGCTTAAATCCAGTTAAAATTCCCCACATACCAGTAAAGGGAACATTCCTCCATTCTCCTCCACTGCTGGTGGAGTGCAAACTGGCTTTGGATTTCAATATGGTGACTTCTCAGAAAAATTAGGAAACAACCTTCCTCAAAACCCAGCAAAGCCGGGCGGTGGTGGCGCACGCCGCCTTTAATCCCAGCACTAGGGAGGCAGAGGCAGGTGGATCTCTGTGAGTTCGAGACCAGCCTGGTCTACAAGAGCTAGCTCCAGGACAGGCTCTAAAGCTGCAGAGAAACCCTGTCTCGAAAAACCAAAAAAAAAAAAAAAAAAAAAAAAAAACCAAAGGATGCTCAATTGTACCACAAGGACATGTGCTCAACTATGTTCACAGCAGCATTATTTACCATATCAGCCAGAACCTGAAAACAACCTAAATGCCCCTCGACCGAAGAATAGATAAGGAAAATGTGGTACATTTACACAATGGAGTACTATACAGTGGGAAAAAAATAGCATCTTGAAATGTGCAGGCAAATGGATGGATCTAGAAAACATAATTTTGAGTGAGGTAACCCAGACCCAGAAAGATAAATACCATGTGTACTCACTCATAAGTGGCTTTTAAACATAAAGAAAACCAGTCTACAATCCACAATCCCAGAGAACCTAGACAACAATGAGAACCCTAAGAGAGACTTACATGGATCTAATCTACATGGGAAGTAGAAAAAGAAAAGATTTCCTGAGTAAACTGGGAGTATGGGGACCATGGGAGAGGGTTGAAGGAGAGGAGAAAAGAAGGGAGAAAATGTAGAGCTCAATAAAAATCAATTAAAAAAGAGAAAAAAAAATCCCTCCCCACATACTAGCTTTCTCTTTGTAAGGGGCTGGACTCAAAGGAAAAAAAAAAGGAAAGCAATTAATTATAAAACAATGCCTCTCTGGGAAAGGCTCAAGAAAGAAAACAAAGCATTTTTTTTTTTTTTTTGGAAGAAGGAGCCTGCAGCCAGTACTTCCAGAGGAGGGGAGCCTTCAGGGCCTGGGCACTGTCTTTGTAGCTCAGCCCGCCTGACTTTCCACCTCTCTGTCCTCCTTAGTGACTAGGGAAGCAGATCTGCTCTGACATTAATTATTTATTTATGACTTAAATAAGATGCTTTTGAATTTCATCATTAAGCATATTATTTTTTTTAAGATTTTATTTTTACTTTTGCGCATGTGTGTGTGTGTCTGTGCACAAGCATGCTGGTGCCCACAGAGGCCGGAAGCATTCGATTCCTGAAGCTGGAACTACAGGTGTCTGTGAGATGTCTCAAGAGCCCTGGCTGCTCTTCCAGAGGACCAAGTTTTGATTCCCAGCACCCATAAGATGGATTACGACCATCTATACTCCAATTCCAGGGTACTGAATTCCTTGTTAGCTTTTGTGGATGCCAGGCATGAAGGTGTTGCACAGAAATACAGGTAAAACACCCATACTCCTGAGGAAAATAATTAAAAATATAGTTAACAAAGGATGTTTACTTAAGTGGGAATAAAGGAAGCCAATCAGGAAAACAGGTGCGTCTTCTGATCTTAAGTTGGTATATTATTTCTGTGGCACGGTATTAATGTAACTTGATTTCTAAATTGGTCATACTTGGATGGATGGCTAAGTGGTTAATGCTAGACTTCTTTTTGAGGCAGGGCTTCTTCTTTTTTTTTTTTTTTTTTTTTTTCCTTTTTTCGGTTTTTCGAGACAGGGTTTCTCTGTAGCTTTTTTAGAGCCTGTCCTGGAACTAGCTCTTGCAGACCAGGCTGGCCTCGAACTCACAGAGATCCGCCTGCCTCTGCCTCCCGAGTGCTGGGATTAAAGGCGTGCGCCACCACTGCCCGGTGAGGCAGGGCTTCTTAATGCTAGGCTTTTACAGAGTAAATGTATTGCTTATTAGTATTTTCATGATATGGAAGATGGGGGAATCTGCACCCAGGACACTCCTTGAGCAGCTGTGTACTGCCTCACAGGGACCTGGGGTGTCATATGACAACCTCTCTGTATAAAAAGTTCCCAATACAACCATGGCTCAGAGATGTTTGGGGAGAAGGAGCTGCATCTGTCTGTACTAAACATACATGTTCTTTAAAATTGAATTTACTTATTGTGTGTGTAGCACAGGATTTATGTGGAGATAAGAGTTCCCTTTGGGAACTGGTCTTCTTCTACCATGTGGGTTCAGGGGGTCGAATTAAAGTCATCTCACTAGGTCTTGTTTTGTTTCTGAGACAGGAAAAGCTTACCTCAAATGTCTATCCTCCTGTCCTACCTCCCTACTGCAAGGACTGTCCATTGATCTTGAACTGTAACCTATTAATAAGGTTTAATTTGAGGCAAAACAAGTCTTTTTTTTCTCCTTAAATACTTATCCTCTGAGGTACTTGCTATAGCAATGGAGGGTCGCAGCTCCCCATGCTGGCTTCAATACCAAGGCTCCTTTCAGGTCAGGATATAACCCGAGCCACATCAACATTGCCCGTGGCTAGGACTGCTCAGTCACTAACACGATTTTCTTTCAGCCCTCTGACTGGTACTTTCCTAACTGACACCCACTGGTCTGAAGTATGATGGCGCCCTGGGAACTACGGCTAGCCCGGCCTGAGAATGCAAAATGGACCACACTTGGTGCTGATGAGGCCACAAGCAAGTCAAGATGTTGCCTTCTCTCTCTCCCGCGTGCAGGGAGGGTTCTCTTACATCTGCAGAACATTCTTACATACAGAGATGTATTTGGTCACCTTAGGAACACGGAAAGGCATTTTTCTCTTGACGATATTTGGAAACCACGTTTCATTCACCTCTTCCACTGGCACCGTGGAAATGCGTCCATGTTGCCTTCAGGCTCACTATTCCACGAGGGTGAGAGAGTAGATGTGTTCTTCCGCCGGCTCCTTCCAAAGGGACACTGAGTTACAGGGTGAGGAGATTTATGAGCTCAGTCCCCCTCCCTCAAGGTCCCTAACTACTAGTGTTGTCTCTGATGAAGTCCGGGTGTGTCATAATCAATAAAGTAGAAGCTACGGAGCTGAATGCTGGCGGCACATCTGGTAATTTCAGAATCTGTGAGGCGGGAGAATCAGGAAGCCAAGGACTGTCTCGGCTATCTAATGGCTTTGATGCTAAGCTGGGCCATATACGATCTCATATAAACAATACAATTAAAAATATGAACTATGGAACATATTAAAATGTGACTTCATAGTCTTAATTCGGATTCCTAGTTGTGTGTGCTGGGGATTGAAACCAGGGACTGACATACATTGAGGATGTGCTCCACGCTGAGCTTTATCTGAACTTCCGTTTTGTTTGCTTTCAAATAAAGAGTAGCTCAGGGCTGAAGAGATGGCTCAGTGTTAAGAGCCCTGGCTGCTCTTCTAGAGGACCTGGATTTGATTCCCAGCACTCACATGGAGGCTCACAGCTGTCTGTAACTTCAGCCTAGGGGAGCCGATGCACTCTTCTGGCCTCCAAGAGCACTGGGCACACATGGGTGCACAGATGGGGTGCACAGATCATGTTTCATTCTCCTCTCTCATTAGCAATGGCATCAGACAAAACACCCGTGCACATAAAACGCACATTAGAATTTTTTAAATAAAAAATATACTTCCTCTTGTTTCTTTTGTATACTGTAGGTTACCAAACTTGTTAGATTCAGGTTCTAACTTTGTTAAATTGTTCTTGCTTCTCTCTGTTCTCAGCTATGACAGAAATTATTTTTATTGCTAATTCCTGCAGAAATCAATGCTTCACCATTTATCTGAAGAGTAAATGAATCTCCAAAAATTCAGCCACTTGCTTAAATTCCTAACTCACACGTGATGGAAGCAAGAAGGCAGCTGTGCTTCCTCTGCAGGGTCAGTGCGCCTGAGGCTACATCCCCGGCAGTCCTTCCTCACCCACGGCCTCGGTCACCTGTGCTCAGATGTGGTAAGTTATTCTAAACGTTAACTGAAAACTGATAGGTGAAAAAGATTTGTAATATTTTTTTTTCCTCCAGGACATGGTCTCACTGTGTAGCTCTGGCTGCCCTGGAACTCATTCTGTTCCTCGAATTCATAGAGACCCGCCTGCCTCTGCCTCCCCAGTACTGGGATGAAAGGTGAGCGCCACCACACACAGCTGATTTGCAGATTTTACAGGCATGCTGTTCTGAGTAGTGTGAGGACATCTTATGCTGTCCTGCTCCATCCAACCAGGTGGGAATCATTCCTTGGTCCAGCAGTGCATGCTGTGTTGGAGTAGACATACTGGTTGCAAAAACAACATCGGTCATGATACAGAGCTTGTGGTCAAGCCCTTGAAGAGCACCCAATACTACAGAAGGCCCAACATCACTCACCTCTCAGCACACAGGCCCTGCACCCTCACCCGTCATCACTGCAAGGAGGAGCACGATACAGCAAGATACTCTGAGAGTTAGTTACCCTTTATTACCATGACCATTATGTGGCCTGTTCGATGTACTATTACTAAATGTTCCTATTTTACTAGTTATTATTGTTAACCTCGTCCTAAAGGACCTTTTTTGTATCACACTGAGTTTTACAACACTTGTTCATTAAGAGAGTTGGGAGAAACCAGGCGGTGGGGCGCATGCCTTTAATGCCAGCAGTCGGGAGGTAGAGGCAGGCAGATCTCTGTGAGTCTGGGGCTACACAGTGAAATCTTGTCTCAGAGGGGTGGGGGATGAGAACGGCTCAGTTCAGGTTCAGGTCCCAGCATCCATGATGAACAGTTCAGAGACACCTGCAACTCCAGCTCAAGGAGGGATCTGAGACCATGGCTCTAACGCATACCTGAACTCACATACACACACATATACATACACACATACACAAACTCAAAAGGAATAAAATATTTTCAAAAGGGGGGCCAGGGTATAAGGACTAAATTTTAATGGATCTATCTTTTTTTATAGCTCTATAACTACATATTTCTATACTTTGGGGATCTATCCTAAGAAATAATTTTAAAGATAAAAAAATGTATGAATGATGTTTATATAGCTATTATTTATATGCTGAAAACTAAAAACAACTCAATGTGAAGTAATATCTAGTCAATGGACTATTATAAAGTAAACTGTATTTTAGAAGACCGTGATTCTGGGACAGGAAAGATGGCTCAGTGGTTAAGAGCATTTTCGGATCTGAATTTGGATCCCAAAATGGGTCCCAGCACCCATTTAACAAGCCAGGCATGGTCTTGAATTCGTCTTTAATGCTTGTGCTGAGGGGAGAGGGAGAGCCAGGACAACTGCTGGGGCATAATGCTACCAGCCTCACAAAACAACGTGAGATCCAGATGCAGGAAGAGAGCCTGCCTCAAAGGAATGCAGCAGAAAGCAGTAGGACACTTGACACCTTCTTCTGGCCCTCAGTGATCATGGATATAACGAAAGGAACCAGTTCACTGAGGTCAGCACGCCCAGCAATTCCATCTCCATCCCATCTGCTACCTCCTCCCATCAGGCCTTTTTCTGGGATACTGAACACTTTAAGATTTATGCCAAATGCAAGCAGAGCTAGGAGAACAGCAAACAAACAAAGCAAAAGACAATGGGGCTTGGTGTCAAGCACTACCTTAGTTGTCTGGGGCTGAGGCCTGGGGTGGGGTAGGGGTTCCTCTGCCCAGGCCAGCATGCCTGGGGAGCCCAGTGCCAACTGATCCCTATACCACACAAGTGCTGACCTACAGCTCAGGGATCAGAGCAGAAGAGGGGACGGAAAGACTGTGAGAGCCACAACGATAGGCTTGCTGTGAGATTTCATCCCCCACAAATGTTAGAGAAGCCCCGTCCATGAGGTCTCAAACTGACATGGCTGCCTGAAACCAGGACACCACCAAGGCAGACTTTTTAATGTGTTACTGGGACACCCTGAGCAGCGAAACGGAATAGGGTTTGCTGCAATCACCCTGGGGTCGGGGCTGTTAGCTGGTGGTAGAACACACACTTAGCACTCATGAGGTCTTGGCTTTAACCTCCAGTACCAAGAGGAAAAGGGAATTCTAATAAAACTGGAGGCTCCTTCAGCCCTGGGCAACTTCGGAGGATAGCCTAGTCTTCCCAGCCAGAAATCTGCGAAATCTACAGCAGAGGCCAGCAGACTAGTTTCAGCACAGAGCCTCAGCCGGGGCTTGACAATAGCCGCTGAAGACCAGAGTCCATCCACTTTGAGATGTAAGCCATTGGCCTCACCTTAAAAAACGAGGCCAAAGGGCTGGAGAGATGATTCCATGGTTAAGAGCACTGACTGCTCTTTCCAGAGGACCCGGGTTCCAGCACCCACATGGCAGCTCACAACTGTCTATAACTCCAGTTTCAGGGCTTCAGATGTGCTTGCAGGCAAAAAACCAATTAATATTAAATAAAATAAATTAAATAAATAAAAACGAGATCAAGGGTCAGAGGTTTGCCCATTACCAATCACAATCGCCATTGTTAATAAAGAACTGGGCGCCTTGTCAGAACTCCCTAGTCCAAATTTCACCCTCTAGCCTTGGATATCTGCTCCTTACACACCTGAAACAAGACCGGACCATCATCTCTCTAAGGCCCCTGATCCAAGAATCTCAGCTCTGCTAGGACCCCCCCGCCCCCTGGTGACAGTAACCTTGGAAACCCCATAGGTCAGACTCTTTGGGGCAGCTTGACCTGCTTCTAAGGGCAACAAGCAGGAAATAGCTTTCATTCATAACCTTCTGGGATGGTCAGGGTGAGCAGATTAACGGTTACAGCCTGCCAAGCACTTCTCTAAGCACAAACATAATAAATAACAGAAATAATGAATGCCTGGAAAAACAAACCTATGCCTTTATATATTCTATAGGAATATTCAGAATGGCGTTCTGTGTAATGTCTAAAAAGCAAAATAAATATAATAAAAAGTAACATTGAACAAATAACACTGAATGACCATAAAAAGTAACATCGAACAAATAACACTGAATGACCATCAGTTGATAAATGGATAATGTGATATATCCATATAATGGAATATTGCTCAGCCATAAAAGGACTGACATACAGATGCATGCTACAACATGGATGAACCCAGAAAATATGCTAAGTAACTGAATCCAGTCAAAAATTCCACATACTGGGCTGGAGAGATGGCTCAGTGGTTAAGAGCACTGACTGCTCTTCCAGAGGACCCGGGTTCAATTCCCAGCACCCACATGGCAGCTCACAACTGTCTGAAAATGCAGTTCCACGAGATCTGACACCTTCACACCAATGTACATAAAGTTAAATAAATCATTAAAAAATTCACATACTGGGGCTGAGAGGTGGTGCAGCAGTTACGAACACATACTATTCTTGGAGAAGACCCCTGAATTTGGTTCTCAGAACCCAGGAAGGGTGGCTAACAACCACCTAACTCCAACACCAGGGGGAATCAATGTCTCTGGCCTATGTAGGCACCAGCACCCACAAGAACATGCCCACACATAGACACAAACACATATACATAATTTAAAATAAGTAATGTGAGTCTGGAGTGGGATCTGGTCCGGATCAATGGCTAAGGACCGGAGTTTGGCTCCCAGCACCCATCTCTGGTGGCTCCAGCTCTGGAGGGACCTAGCACTTCCGGACTCCATAGCCACCCACTTGCTCACAAATGTACACCATTAAATTAAATAAAACAAAATTTTAAACAATCATCTTTTTTTAAAGTTCACATATTGTATAGTTTAATTTATTTGAGATGTCCCCAGTAGGCCAGTCCATGCAGGCAAAGCAGCTTAGACGAGGTCACTTAAGAGCTTCTGGAGGTTGCGTGGCTAAGGGACACGCTGGACACAAGTTTCATTTACAGGGTGAAAACTAGTCCTCAAATTCTGATAGTGGAACAAATGTATAGAGACAAATGAAAAACCATGAAACTGTAACCTATTCAAAGGTGAATTTCTCCATGCGAATTACACCGCAGAAAAGGGTTGATTTTTTGTTTTCTTTTCTGCCTGGAAGCACAAGGCAAACCTCGATCCAAGCCCAGGACAGGAAGTCCACGTCAGTTCACGGAGGAGGCACCGAGGATGAATAGCATCACTAAGCATTAGAAGAGCTGTATCTCCCCCCCCCCCCCAAATCCTCCATTCTGTTTACGTCCAAGTATTCAGGACTAGGATTCTAGGAAGCACAAAAGTTAAGCACCATGAACGCTCCACTTAAAGAAATCACTCACAGGTAGTAGGTAGGTCATGCATAATGAACATGAATGGCTAGCTCACCTAGCAAGGAAACACCTTGTAGATCCTTCCCTACCTTAAATCACTGATCTCAAGGCCGCTGGCAGCCATATTTAAGCCTGAGACTCACAATCCCTGCCACACACCTGGTCAAGGCTAATTGGTTCTTAGGGAGAACTTGCGTTTGGCCAATCAGATTCCACTTTAGGGAAGTTGCAGTGAGGCAGCTGTCTCCTTCCCCTTAGGCTAAGGAAGATGGAGCCTAGCTGTGTGGGAAAGGAATGGATGGCAGCAGAGTGGCTGTGGACCTCCTGGTTCTGTCCCTCCTTGGGACAGTCTGCGCGCGCGCGCGCGCACACACACACACACACACACACACACACACACACACACACAGAGCGCTAGTTCCCAAAGTGAAAAGGGAAGGGGAGTCTTAAACGGGATTCTGCATTCATTGGCTCATCACAGGCAGCTGAGCACTCTCAGCGGCCACTAAAGAAACCCAAACCCCACGACCTTGCCTCCAGCCCCTGCAGAGCCGATTGGGTGTGATTTGATTGCCTTCAGCACTAACACCAGAAAATCACTTCCAGGAAGTCCTTTTCCTTGGTGAGCTAGATTTCTCAGCACACTGGAGAACTGGGAGTGTCTGCTGTCCTGGGAAGCCAGCTGCATAAGACCTCAGGCTTCTTAAGACCCAGGAAGGAATTAAAACTGTTAAACGGGGGGGGGGGGGGGGGGGGGGGGGGGGGGGGGGGGGGAGATGGACTGAGCCCCTGGACAAAGTGAAGGAAGTCACCGTATCAGGAGCTGTGTATAATTTCTGTCAGTTGTAATACCACCCCACCCCCAGCAGCAGCAGCCTACCACTCCAACAACAACAACAAAAAACCCCAAAAAAACAAAAACAAAAGAACGACTACCCTGAGATAGTGTAATGAATGGCCACTATAAATGACCAGATAATAGTCACCCTTGACTTCCTCAATTCTTGTTTTTGAACTTGCATTAGGAGACAGCAGACTGAATGCCACCGCCATTCCCCCAACTGGCAGGGACACATGTGAATGAGAAGCATTCAGGAGAGGCCACAGAGTCAGGACCAGAAGCCAGAGTTGCCGGGAGGGAGAGGGTGCCCAAATTTTTTCCCACTTTTCCCATCCTTCTATTTATGGAGTCATTGGCTCCAGGAAGTGCCGAGCCCCTTCTCCCAGGACCCTGTTGGGAGTGACGCCTACACTGGCTGACCCAGCCTGCCACATCCTCCTGCTGGCCTCAGCAGCTCTCTCCTCGTGACCCACAGGGTCACTGGGAACCCAGCCTGTAAATGACTGTGCTCCTAAAGAGTCGCAGCCTAGTGAGGAAACTCAAAGAGGAAAGGGGGGTGCGGGTGGGGGTGGATACATACTAGGCTGGAAAAGCCGGTCAGGGAGATGCTCCCAAACACGCACACAGTGGAGCGACAGGAAGTCAGGTCTGGAAATGAGACCGCTAGCCCAGGGGCTCTCTCGCCTTCACTGCAGAACTGGGGACCCCACAGAAGCCAAGGCCACTGTCATCATTCATCCCCAGCTACCCACACCTCCCCCACTCCTATTCGTCCAGGTGACTCTGTTCAGTACACCACTGCTCAGGGGACTGTGGTTTCCTCATGATGCTGTGGGTTCTTGGTGCCCCCCCCTCCCCCCCCCCCCCCCCCCCCCCCCTCTCTCTCTCTCTCTCTCTCTCTCTCTCTCACACACACACACACACACACACACACACACACACACACACACACACGCGGGGCGCGCGCCCATCTGTCCTCTGCTGACAAGGTCTCCTGGATCATACAGGCTGGCCGCAGAACTCACTTGTAGCAAAAGAGGACCCTGAACTTCTCAGTCTTCCTGCCTCCACCTCCACCACCACCACCTCCACCACCACTTGCCAAACCACCACCAATCCTCACTCCACCACCGCCACCCTCCCACCTCCACCACCACTTCCACACCACCACCTCCTCCACCACCACCTCCACTCCACCACCACTTCCACCACCACCTCCTCCACCACCACCTCTACCACCTCCTCCACCACGATAAGCAGCTTACATAGTACTGAAGATCAAATCTAGGGCCCCATATGTGGCAGGGAAGCACTCTACCAACTGAGCTGTATTCCCAACTCTTTTCTCTTTCTCCCTCCCTCCCTCCTTCCCTTTCTTTCTCTCCTCTCCCCCTACCTCTAGTTTTTAATGTTTGTTTTTCCACATTATCTGAAACAGGGTCTACCTCTTCAGAAAGCTCTGAGGATAGTGAGTTTATTTGAAAGCCATGCTGTTCTGGACTGGGGAGCTCAGCAACTGAGGGCCCTTGCCTCTCAAGCCTGACAACCCGAGTTAGTTCACTGGGACCCACGTGGTGGAAGGAGAAAATCCAGAACCCACATGGTGGAAAGAGAGAGCCAACTCCGGCAAGCTGTCCTCTGACCTCCACCCACGTGCTGTGGTAGACATTCACACCCCAAAACAAACACAAGCAAACAAATGGAACCAGAAGACTTAAGAAGTAACAGTCTTTGTTATTGGGCTGTTGAATCAGACAGACAACAAGCCAGGCCTGATGGAGCAGCCTACAACCTCCCTCAGCTACTGAGAGGCTGAAGGAAGAGGATGAAAAGTTTCAAACCAGCCTGGGGAAGTCAGGGAGACAGGCCCAGAGGTGGAATACCTGACTAACATACAGAAGGCCCCAGGGTCAGCCCCCAGGTCTTCGAGGAAACACACACACTGAAAAGCTGACAGTGTGACTAAGCACAGAATGTACTTATGAAGCCCTATGTGTGGACTTTCAGTACCTAATAAAAACTGCACAGGGTTGGTGGCACACACCCTTGTCACCTCCGCACTTCAAAGCCATCTTGAGCACATGCGCAGCTCAAACCTAGCTGGGACTACACTGTACCTAGTTTCAAAATAAAACAAACAAAAAATGCTCTTTCGCTACCAACTGACTTCAACCATTCCCGCTGACTGCTTTCCCTTACTTCTGTTAAAAATAAAAATAAGCATTTGGACTTTCTGACTTGTACTGGGGAAGAAAAAAAAGACTTGGTGTTAGCAGGTTAAAAGAAATGAATTGGTCAGGCTATGGTGGCACAGACCGTTAATCTCAGCACACAGGAGGCAGAGGCACACAGATCTCTGTGAGTTCAAGACCAGCCTGCTCTACAGAGCAAGTTCCAGGACAGCCAAGTAGTCACAGAATCAAAATGGCAGGAACAGGAGCTCTAAGGGCCCAGGACAGACTGGTGACAGAGGCTGTGAGAGCCACAGGGAACCCGATGACAGACTGAGTAGCTGCCATGATACAGTCACATCCAGCTGAAATGTTCATAGGAACAGCCAGGGCTAGAATGTTCTCCTGGTGAGATTATACCTGAGCTATGCTGGGCTATCCCACCAGCCCCCACACTTTTGTTTTGTTTCCCATCCTCTTGCTCGGCTTCCATCTACCTCCTGTGTTTTATAGCTCTCCCCGCTCCAGTCTGGCCAAAACCTTTCCATTTAATATGAGCCTATAAAAGCCTTCATCATAGAAATGTCCTTTAAGGGCTGGGGAGATGGCTCACAGGTTAAGAGCGCTGACTGCTCTTCCAGAGGTCCTGAGTTCAATTCCCAGCAACCACATGGTGGCTCATGGCCACCTATAATGGGATCTGATGCTCTCTTCTGGCCTGCAGGCAGACACAAATACATCAAAACAAAAACAAAAAACAACAAAACCCATAAATAAATAAAATTTAAAAAAATATCCTCTAACTCGACAGAGAAAGTAACAGGGGGGAAAGCAGCTTCCAACAGAGCCCATTCTTGTCACTCCCAGCTAAAGTTCTTTCTCCCTCCCCTCACTTATGACAGTTATGAACTTATCTGCACTTGACTGGCTGTATTTGCTCTTCTGTGATTGGTTTCATTTATATATTTTTACCTGAAGCTTCTGTGTTTATGTTAACCTCAAACTAAGATACAATAATGAACAGATATCTAGAATTACTGAAACTTACTATTTGTTTTGGAGTTTTTTGGGGGGTGGGCAGGTTACAGGGTCTCACTATTGAGCCTTGGCTGGCCTGGAAATCTCAATGGAGACAAGACTGACCTTGACGCACAGAGACCCACTGCTCGTAGCCCTCTGAATGCTAGGATTAAAGGTGTGAACGAACATACCCTTAGCAAGATGCACTATGAGATTTCCATTCTCTGCCCTTGCTCATGTAACCCGGCCAGCCTCGAACTCTTCTCTACGTAGTCTTGGGTGACTGAGCTCCAGATCCTCCTGCCTCTTCCTCTCAGGTGCTGGGCTTGCAGGCCTGCACCACCACGTCTGGCTTCATTCCATCTTCACACGAAACCCACTGCTGCCCCTTTACAGACATCTGGAGAGATGAACTTTGGTCATGCCTGCATGAACACAGGTGGTCAGACTCAGGATTCCAGACGTCGGGGTGGGGGTGGGGTACAACCTTCAACTCTTAGATCCCGAGGGGCTCGAGTTTGGAACTCACTTCACTCAAAGTGGCCAGCACCTTGTCCACCGCCCATGCCCTGGTACAGCGGCACGCCTGGGCAGTCTCCAACACCCCCAGAGGCAGCCCCACACTGCCGTTTGGGATTTCTTCCTCTCTGCAGGCTTTCCTGATGTTCGCCTTCACCTGACCTCACTGAACTGTCACACAACGAAGAGGAAGGGCCACCCTGCTCATCTGTCCTGGGCTATGGTCACGCGGAGAGCCCCAGGGCCTGTGCCTCCCAGGGCTGGATGTTCACAACACACCACCATGCAGCCACTTGAGCGGAATGCACCTGGAGGTCATCACTCGCTTCCTGGCAGCCACCCAGCTCCAGCTGTGTAGCCTCCCCCCCTTTCCTGTCCTTCTCTTCCTTTCCTCCCCCTCAGCCTCCTTCCCACCCTTTTTTGCTGGCTTCTGTTCTTTCTTTCCATGAGCAGAGAGTTTCCAGGCTTGGCGCACAGCCAGCACATGTGGACAAAGACAGCGATCTTGGAGGGAGACGTCATCTTCCATGCTGTCCACAGAGCCAGCACAAGAGAGCCAGGGAGGCCACGCCCCTGGCTGCTCCCAAGGTTCTGGGGAAGGGGTGGGAGATGTGGCCTAATGTGACGGTTAAAGCAAGGGTTTGAATGGTTCTTGGATCCAGGCCTCGGATTCCAGCGAGCCCGAAGCTGCAGGCCTGGCCAGTGGCTTCCCTGAGCCTCGTCCTCTTGGTGTTACCAGCGGCTTGGGAGAGGGCCTTGGGAGGATGAAGTGAGATGCACCTGCCGGGCACTCAGCTTGGGCACGTTCTGAGAGAAGTGCCAACAAACGTCTGCTGTGACTTTAAAATAGGCCTCCCCCTGACCAGTGACACTATCGGAAGGAACAGTGGAGGGTCCTGAATAAGGACCCGCGCGCCTTCAACTCATTTAGAGGGCTAAGTGTTCCCAAAGGTTCTATCGGAATTCTACAATACTCTCAGACGAGGCTGGGTGTGGTAGTTTCAATGACAGAGCACTTTCCTAGCAGTATAGGACTTGCATATATGTTATATACAAGGCCCTGGTTCAATCCATAGCACTATATAAACCCATCCCCGATCCCCACAGCCACACACCCACCAACAACCTCCTCAAGCAAATGGCCCATAGTGTCAACATAAGCGAAGAAAGTTAGTTTGGGTTGTTGCAAGGGCTGAGGCCCCTCCTTCCACAACAGAACAGACTCCAGGACACACGACCTTGTCTGATGTCCCCTGGGTCACCTAGCCTGCTGTCCTGGCCTTCCCAGCCAGCGTTATTGTCCAGTTTCTTTTGAGCCAGGCCCTTGTCTTCTGTTTACTATCTCTGCCAGTGTTTTGTACTTAGGAAACTGCACATTGCCTACAAGTATGCCTCATTTTTGTTAGCTAAGACCTGAGATGTGGAAAACAGTCTTTCGCCTACAGTCTCCTTAGCTAATCTTAGGCAGCATGAATAGTTCTTGAATTGACCAATAATCTCCATCACCTGGCAGAAAAAAAAAAAAAGGCAAGTCGGGCCGACGGGAATGTGAGAGAAACAGTTAAGGAAACATCCCAGTGGGTCTGGCTAAGTGCTGAATTGACCACTGCAGAGGTAAATACAAAACAACGGAGGGAGGGCTCAGAGGAGGGGCAGGGGGCACTGGGAGAGCCACAGCTGCCTTCAAGGAAACCAGGACCCAACCAGTTCCTAGACCAGGCTCAAGCCGTGATCTGAACATGCTCCTTTGAAGCCTGCACTGACGTTTAACCCCCATTCTGAGGAATTAAGAGGTGACCGCTCACGGTGATCAGGCCTCTGCTTCTGAAGAAACCATTCACACGGACGAACAGTTGGGGTTACTGAGCTATCTAGAAAGTGGATCTACTACAAAAAGCCAGTACCCACTGGAGATTGCAACGCTACATGCCTCCTAGAATGCTTAAAAGCCTTGGTTTCAAACCCCAGAACCACAAAATGACAACCAAAAACTTCTTTTAAAAGCCAGCTTGGCTAGGAGTCCCCTTGCTCCCAGCCTCGCATCCAGTGATGTCTTTATCACTTCAGGATTCTGAAAAAAAGACGTGGCCAGATGTTATCCCTGACCTTGGGCCAAGACCAAGCCAAAATAAAACCTGTTTCTTCTTTATAACTTGCTTGGTCTCTGGTACTGTGTTATGAGCAATAAAAACCAATACTACTACTGGCCTGACATGACGGAAAATATCTGTCATCCCAGGGCTCAGAAACCGAGTTTGAGCACAGTCCTCAACAATAAAGCAAGGGTCGCCTCAGAACAAGGGCTCCAAGATTTGGAAAGAGCAAGACTTGCTTGCTAGGATGTCGGAGGGGAGACAGGAAGAAGACAGAAGGTTGGGACCTGGGACAACGGGAAGCTACCTAGGGAACGTGGAGGGTCTGTGATGAAGAGCTGTTCTCTTGTGTACACACTAACATCTGGGTGTTTTGACCGGGAAGAAATAACAAGGAGTAGGCAGAGAGCAATGAGCTGAGGCGGAAAGAGCAGCTCTGAAGGGGCCAAGCTGAGAGGGTGCGCAGGAACCAGCAGCGCGGAGCAGAGCGGCTCTTACGTACGGCTCCTCCTCCCTCCACTCAGCTGCTTCTTACACTGCTGTGTCTGGGCCTTCCGACATGTGTGCTGGACTTTCTTTATTTATTTTTTGAGACAGGGTTTCTCTGTGTAGCCCTGGTTGTCTCTGGGACTCTCTCTGTAGACCAGCTGACTTCGAACTCACAGAACCCAGAGATCTGCCTGCCTCTGTCTCCCGAGTGCTAGGAATTAAGGGCAAGCTCCACTACTACCCAGCTGAACTTTTTTAATTATTAAAAAAATTTCATTTTAAATTGTGTGTAAAGGCCCAGTGCAGTGCAGATCTTTGATCTCAGCACTCTGGAGGCAGAGGGATCTCTGTGAGTTCAAGTTCAGCCTGGTCTACAGATTGAGTTCCAGGACAGCTAAAGTCACAGAGAAACCCTGTCTTGGAAAACAAAAACAAAAACAAAATTGTGTGTGTGTGTGTGTGAGAGAGAGAGAGAGAGAGAGAGAGAGAGAGAGAGAGAGAGAGAGAGAGAGAGGAGAGGGAGAGAGAGAGAGAGAGAGAGAGAGAGAACGAGAGCGCGTGAGCAAGAATGAGCTTGGGTCCCTGCACAAACAAAGGCAGTTGGGAGTTAATTGATGTGGGTGCTAGGGACTGAATTCTGGTCCTCTGAGAGAGCAGCAAACACTCTTAACTCATGAGTCATCTCTCCAGCCCTCCCCACCTCCCCATTTTGAGACAGGCTCTCCCTACATTGCCTAGGCTAGTGACTCAAGTAATTCTCCTGCCTCAGCCCCCCAAGAAGCTAGGACTGTAGGCTCAAGTTTGTTAGCTGAGTTTGTTTTACATTTTTTTATGTCCCTCCTATTGTCCAGCCCAGCCTTGGGTTACTGTGTGTGAGTGAGACACAAACATTTTGTGAATGACGACGTGATCAATGAAGATGGCTTTTTCAAAAGCTCATTGGGGGTCTGAGGCAGTATTTCAGTAGGAAGAGTGCTGGAAGCCTGAAGACCCGAGTTTGAACCCTGGAATCTACAAAAAGGTGGAAGGGAAAAAACAAACCTCCACGAAACTGTCCTCTGACCTCCTCCTGTGCACCAGGGCACACCCTCTCCCATTGTGCGTGCACAGTACTAAGGAGTGGCGTGGGAGGAGGTGGCATCAAATTATGTGATAAAGACGTGACATGGGCACCAGCCAATCAGAACTGCCTTCTGGGGGCTGGAGAGATGGTCATTGGTTAAGAGCACCGGCTGCTCTTCCCAAGGACTCAGGTTTAATTCCCAGCACCCACACAGCAGTTCACAACTGTCTGTAACAGTTCTAGGGGATTCAACACCCTCATACAGACTTACATGCAGACAAACACCAATGCACATAAGATAAAAATAAATAAGCCATTTGTAAAAACCTGCCTTCTGGTTAACTCTCTGACGGCCATTTGATGTGGTTCTAGGTGGTTATGCACACACAAGCACACCTGTAGTTCAAGGCTCTGACAAGTGGCACAAAGGTGACAGTGCACACCAACTCCCTCTCAGCCTTGACCTGGGTTCCAGGAAGGGATCAACAACCATGACAACGAGGAACTGGCCCCTGTATTTACAGATGCTTAGGGATGAAAGCCGGCTTCAGGGCTCTGGGGGCAGAAACCTGGGGACTTGTCTCTGACACCATCCAATTGCAGGCTGTCTCTCCCCGTCTTGAAAGCAGCCTTCTCTTCCCTCCAAGGAACTGGTAGCCTGGGCCTTAAGATCCACGTGCAGCTAGAGGCAACCTCGGTCTCCGTGTTCAGTCCTAGGCCAGATATGCTGGCTGTCCTGTGTTTGGGACAGGGAGCCTGGGATAAGGGGTTCTCTTGGCCTTGCCCATGCAGGGCTGGAATCTAAGCTTGGTTGTTTTGAGAGCCATTAAATAGCTCTGGCCCCTCTCTGCCACTTTCCCATCATGCTGGATGCTTCAGTCAGCTGGGAGGTAAACAGAGATCATGCTCCCTCTTTGATGTCTTGGGAACTTGTGGATGTTTGCTGATTGCCTCGACACAAATGATGAAACGGGCCAGATGGAAAGGATGACAGTCACCAAAGGATGCCAAAGGATCGTTCTGGTTAGTCCGTCACCTACTCCATTGCAAGTATGAACAAAAATCACCTGAAGCCCAGAGAAGGAAGCAGATAATTCTTCTGTCCCTAGGGAGTCAGACACAATATTCCTGGTAAGAAGCCCAGAGCGGAGAGCCAGCTGTTTCAGGGCTCTCCTGTCTTTACAGTCCATCTTCTGACCAAGTGAGAGGAAAGCATGGTCCTCCCTCCATCTATAAGGAATGTGGACCCTGGGTCTCAAGCTGCCATCTCACACTGTGCCCCAGGAACTAAACGAGAGCACCCACTCCCTGTCCCTAGCTAAGCTAACAACCTGTCCCAGGATAATGGTCAGACTCCTGCACGAACACTCCTGCTTGGCTCATCTGGAGAAGTCTGCCTATGTTTCCCAGGAATAGGAAGGGAACAAAAGAGACAGAAAGGGCTTGCTCCAAGCTTTTGGTTTGCTGGGTGGAAGGTGTAAGGCCCTGCTTCCCCATGGTGAGCGAGAGGGACAGACACAGCACCACCTCCTGACTCACTGCTTCAGAACAACAGTTCACAGGCAAAACTGAAGTCACTCACCCTGCGTGCTCTCCTTTCCTGACTCGGGGTTCAGGAACTCTAGACCAGGGCTCTCAGCCTTCCTAATGCTGCCATCGTTAAATACAGTTCCTCAAGCTGTGGGGACCCCAATCACAGTTATTTTCACTGCTACTTCATATCTGTAATGTTGCTACTATTATAAATTGTAATGTAATATTTTTGAAGATAGAGGTTTGCCAAAGAGGTCACGACCCCACAGGTCAAGAACTGCTGCTCTCGAGGGCTAGGAAAGTCCAGGAGACAGGAGAATAGTACCAAACTATTCTGGTAAACCAACACATCTGTCCAGGCCAGGAGAATGGATATTTTTGCCTTTCAGCTTTTGCCAGCAAAGCCATAATGTGCAGCCTACAGGACCGGCCAGGCGCTGTCTATGTATGAAAAACTCATCTTTACTTACGCTAAGCACAGTGGTATATGCAAACAGTCCTGGCTACTCAAGAGGCAGAGACAGAAGGATCATAAGTTGAGGTCAGCCTTGGCAACACAACAAGACCCTTTCACTGCTTCAAAAAAAAAAAAAAGAGTCAGTAGTACACGGTGCTGCACACCTTTAATTCCAGCACTGGTGAGCTTGAGGCCATCCTGGTCTACAGAGTAAGTTCCAGGCCAGTCAAAAGTGAGACCCTCAAAGAACAAAAAGGAAAAAAAATTCCTTTTTAATGCTGACTTTTTAAGAGATTGATTTTATTTATGTGTGCACACTTGAGGGTGGGTCTGTATGTACACATGTATGTGCATATGTTAACTTGGGTGCCCATGGAGGCCAAAAGCAGGTGTTGGGTCCTTTGGAGGAATAGGCATTTGTGAGCTGCCCCATGAGGGTGACTGGGCTTGAGTTCCAGCTCTTAAGTGCAGAGACATCTCTCCAGAGCGCTTAGTGCTTATTTTTTCTTTTCTTATTTATCTGTTTGTTTATCTACTGAGGCACAGTCTCTCTATGTAGCTTGGGTTGTCCTGGCGCTCACTCTAAAGGCCAGTCTAGTCTCTAAATCTGCCTGCCTCCGTTCCCCCAAGGACTGGTATCATAGGTGCGCACTAGCATGTTTGGCTCCCCGTTTTTACCTTCAGTCCTGACCCCGGTTTGTGAGCACCCTTTGTTATTATTGCACTATGATACCTTAGGCATGCTAGGCAAACACGCTACCTGGGGCACATCTCCAGCCCTGGGCTAGCTTGTATACGGCTGCCACCAGCTGTCACCCAGTGTGGATTTGCAGAGGATTTCTCTCAAGTCAAATCTGACTGACTGGGTCTTCTCTTCTGAGAACAAGGGGAATGAAGCAGTGGGCAGCTCAACTGGTAGAAAGAATGCTTGACGAGCTAGCATGGACAGCGTTCTACAGTCTAATCTTCGACGATAGTGAGTAAGAATCTAGCCTGGGCTACATGAGACCTTGTTTCAAAGATAATATAAAACAAAAATAAATAAATACGATAATAAAGAAATAAATAAACACACGGGAGAGAAAGAGGGTACCTAGTAAACTCACTTTGTTTATTTGTCTTTCTATAAAGGTCTTGCTTTGTGGCTCCGGTTGTCAAGGAACTCACAATCCCCCTGCCTCAGCATCTAGTGGTGCACTACCACACCCGTCTCAAACTGACTCACGTGAAACCAACAGCAAGAGACAAAATTCAAGCAATCTATTAGATAACAAGCCATTAAAGTTTGCTTAGGGACTCTAATTTTAACACGCTGCTTTTTTATATCTAACAACACAGTAACAAATTGCCTCTGAATGTGCTATACCAGCAACTTTCACCTCATCTAAACTCAAATTCAGCATGCAGCTGGAGTGGGGACAAGCGAAGTAGAAAGACAGGTGATATATGATTTTTAAAAAGACCATCAGAACTTCACTTTCAAGAAGCCACTACTGGGCACAAGCATTATGCAATAAGTATTTGGCTTTGAGATCTTTTTTAACCCAGCAGTTCCAGCTTTGGGAATTTAGTTGACAGAAATGTTAGACTTGGGGCGTGTGACATCATTTACAGTAACTAAAATTGAACTATAAATTGATAGTTTGTTAAACAAATTAACTGAAACAGAGGCACCTCAGACAGTTGTTAAGAATAAGGCTGTTAGGGCTGGAGAGATAGCTCAGTGATTAAAAGTACTCACTGCTTTTCCAGAGAGCCCAGGTTCAATCCCAGCACCCACATGGCAGCTCACAACTGTCTGTAACACCAGTTCCAGGGACCCAACACTCTCACACAAACATACGTGCAGGCAAAACACCAATGCCCATAAAATAAAAATAGAAAGAAGGCTATTACATGGAATTATTCTCATAAGATGCTGTATTGTGAAACTACATTACAGACATTCTTCCATTTTGCCAAGTATATATAGATACATAGATAAAGATACATACACACTAATACAAAGAAAAAAAAAGACCTAGGAGTCTTGGTGATGCAGGATTGCAATCATAGCTACTTAGGAGGTTAGGACAGCTGGGTCAAAGGTAAGGCCGTTTTAGGCTACAGTGAGTTCAGAGTCACTCTGGGCAATATGATGATGCTGTTTGAAAACAAGAAGCTAAAAAGGAGCCCACGAAGGTGACACAAGCCTTTAATTCCAGCGCCCTGAAAGCAGAGGAAGGACAGCCTGGTCTAGACAGTGATTTCTAGGCCAGTCAGGGTTGTGCAGGGGTGGGTGGTGACAGTAGGGGTGGTGTTTAATAAAAAAGTGTTGAAATATAATGCTGATGAGGTGCTCTGCTGGGAAAGGTGCCTGCTGCAGGTCTGATGACCTGAGTTCGATCCTCGGGTCCCACATGGTAGAAGAGAGCTGACTCCCCAAAAATCTCTTCTGACCTCCATGAGCTCTGTGGGATGTGCGCACAACATGCGCATGCGCACACACATACACACACACACACACACACACACACCACACACACACACACACACACACACACACTTACTTGTTCTCTAAATGCAATAAAAAGTTAAAATAGAGACTCAGGGTCAAGAGCATATACTGCTTTTGCAGAGGACCTGAGTTCAATTCCCAACATCCCTGTCAAGCAGCTCACAATCGCCTGTAATTCCAGCTCTAGGGAGATCTAATGCCTCTGACTTCCAGTGGTATCTACACTCACACACATATGCCCATATAGACATACATGCACATAATTAAAAATAAAATAACCCCCCCCCCCTCGACAGGGTTTCTCTGTGTAGCCTTGGCTGTCTTGGAACTCACTCTGTAGACAAGGCTGGGCTCAAACTCAGAGATCTGCCTGCCTCTGCCTCCCCAGTGATGGGATTAAAAGGCGTACACCATCACCACCCAGCTAAAAATAAATCTTTAAAAAATTAAAATAAAAAAGGTTGGATACAGCTCAGGGGTGGAGTGAATGCCAACCATATGCAAAGGCCTTAGGTTCAATTTCCAGTACAGAAAGAAAAAAAGGTGTTTATATACCAAACACCAACCTTCTCTGAGGCTGGTGATAGCATAGGGAGACCTTCACCTTTCAGAATATTCTCTTTATATACTACTTAAAGGTTTTATAATAAACACAATTTTCTTAGTTCACATGAAAGCATATACACATAAAAGTGAAAAATTCAAAGTATAAATTCTAAGAAAGCAAAACACTAACGGAAATAAATTTGATCCTGTAACTTAAACTAGTTTGTCAAGTCTTCTGAGCAGGCCATAGTCACAGAAAGAGTAGCCATAGTCACAGTCACAGGTCTCCATCCTGACCCTACTCCCGGCTTGGCATCTGCCCAAGTCCTGGAGCCCCAAGGGCATTCAGTCTCTTCCCTAAATTTGCTGCAAGGGTGATTCACCCCATCCTGCCCAAGGCCAGGGAAAGCCCCATTACTTGGTTTTCAAAACTGAGTAGTTGGAGGCGGTTGTAGGACTGTAACTCATCAAATGGGACAAAGCAGTGATTCTGGCCCAGACGATACAGGGCCAAAGCTCTATGGCCCAGACGATACAGGGCCCAAGCTCTATGGCCCAGACGATACAGGGCCCAAGCTCTATGGCCCAGACGATACAGGGCCCAAGCTCTATGGCCCAGACGATACAGAGCCCAAGCTCTATGGCCCAGACGATACAGGGCCCAAGCTCTATGGCCCAGATGATACAGGCCCAAGTTCTATGCAAACCAACTTGATTTTTGCCTCAGTCAACCTCTGCTTTTAAAACTAGAGCAAGGGTCTGACTGACTGTGGCTTCCATCCACCAAAGGTGAGGGCTGAGCTGATCACTTGCCTCCTGTTACTAAAGCACAGACAGGCCCAGCAGCCTTTCTATTCTTGACCTCTGAGAAGACATTCAGGATAGCCTAGAGCAGCCTCTGGATTCTGCGTGGACTGTGAGGTTTCCAAAGTCTCACATCATTTTGAGTTAGCTTCCTCTACATCCCGTTTGGGGTTTGAGATGTCTGCCCTCAGCTGCTGCTCCAGCTGCCTACAACTCTGCTTTGCCCTAACCCTTTGGAACCATTAGTTCACGAATACAGAAGGCTGAGGAGGAAGAATCACAAGAGCAAGGCTAGTCTACATGGTGAAATTCTGTCTCACAAAGAAGCAAAGAAACTCGGGGGTGGGACGGGGGGGGGGGTGAGGCTGGTTAATTAAGAGCAGGTACTGGGCTTGCACAGGACCTGTATGCATTCCCAGCATTCACGTCAGACAGCTCACAATCACCTGCCATTCCAGCTCCACAGGATCCTATGTCTTCTTCTGGACTCAATGGGCACCCGCACACACACACAGAGAGAGAGAGAGAGAGAGGAGAGAGGAGAGAGAGAGAGAGAGAGAGAGAGAGAGAGAGAGAGAGAGAGAGAGACACGCACGCACTCACAGTTAAAAATAACACCTTCAAAAGAAAGAAACTGGAGAGCTGGCCAGCTGTTAAGAGCACTTGTTACTTTTACAGAGGATCCAAGTTCAATTCCCAGAATCTACATGGTGGCTCACAACCATCTTACTCCTGTCCCAGGAAATCTGAAGCCTTCCGACCTCCATAAGCACCAGGCATGTAGTTAGTGTACATGCATATACACAGGCAAAACACTCATATACATACAATAAAATAAATCTTTAAAAATATATAATAAAAGAACGAAAAGGGAGATGGAAAGATGACTCAGCAGTTAAAGGGTTAAGAGCACTGACTGCTCTTCCAGAGGATCCAGGTACCAGCACCCACGTAGCAGCTCACAACCACCTGTAAGTCTATTCTCAGGGGTTCTAATCTTCTGCTGGCTTCTATGACTACCTTAGGTCTAGAGTAACAGTTTGGGTTTTGGTGAGGGTGAAATGTCAGCTGGGGTACACGGACACACATGCAGGCCAAACACCGCATATAAAAATTTAAAATAAATAAATAAAGAGAGAGAAAAGAAACTTGGCAGGAGAGCAGAAGCCCACACCTCCTCAATGCCAATGTAAGCTATAGTTAAGTGAGACCTGCCATGAAGCCTTAGAGCTCATCAGCAAGGCTGTGGCCACCGATTCTGCAGGCTGTCTACCCTGTGCAGACCTCAGAGGGAAGGGTCACTAGAAACCTGTGCGGGACTTCCCAGCTCTCTTTGTGAAACTTCTCCTTGTGCAAACAATCCCCTATTCACCAGACCTCTCTGGGGAGAGTTCAGATCTGGTGACTCCTACCCACCCCTTTAGATGCAGACTCAGTATCAAGGCCCAGAGGGATCTGGGATGTGTCAATCAGGAGAGGCTGATCTCAAGGCTTATGCCCATTTTGCCACTGAATGGCATTTCAGGATGCTGGTGATTCTGGCACACTAGGGTCTTCCTGGCTCCCCTTCTCTACACCAGGGTCTCTGCCAAGCCACCGACAGATAGAGACTAATGGATCACCTTCCTGTTGGTGGCCAGGGAACTGGTTGCCCTGTCTTCTACATTCAGAAGTACATCACTTGCTATGACATCACTTTCTTGTCCCTATAGGTGTCCCCTGTCTCTGGTGGCACTGTACCACGACTGTTCACACCCCAGCTGACATTTTTCACCCTCACCAAAACCCAAGCTGTTCTTCTAGACCTGTGGTGGACGGAACAGGAGAACGGTCTCGTGGAGCTTATCATCTCATCTTTTGTAACACCGATAAGGATCCCCCCCCCCCGTCTTATCTATGTTTGTCATTTTCTTTACTGATGAAGACTTTACCCCCCCCCCATCACTCCCTAGTCTTTACATGAAGTTCTCCGGATGAACTCCCAGTTGAGTTCAATTCCAGGAAAAAATCTGTTCTGAAAGTTCATTTGTATGCTTTCTGTTGTCCCCGATCCAAAACTATGCAATCTAGTGCATTTTTGTTTGTTCCTAAGCTGCCAGAGAACTGGAAGCCAAGTTCATTGTCCAAGTGCTGCAATCTGCTCCATTCAGGCCATTCAAAAATGTCCCTTTTCTTTTGCTTCCTCCTGCTGAGCATCTCTGGGTTCGGGTTTAGTTTAAGTAAGTGCCTACAACCAGCTCCCCTGCCTACTTCTTGACTTCTAGACTCCACCCATCCCTCCTGTCTCGCCACGGCTACTCCACCAGGCTGCAGAGCCCAGGTCTCCTGGCACCAAGGGTAGAGCAAGCTTTCTAAGACACAAAGTGGGTCCATCACTCTTATTTTGGGGAACTCCTCATTCCACATTTTACTTTGCTTGCCTTGGTGAGATAGATAATATAGACAGACAGACAGACAGACAGTCAGACAGACAGACACACACACACACACACACACACACACACGAACGGTGTGTGTGTGTGTGTGTGAAGGCTCTAACTATGCTGCAGCCACACTAGATTTCTCCTATGCCTGCCTCTTTCCTCTTTTTGTATGTTGTACTCTCTGCCCCAGACAATCTTCCCTGCACTTTCTTTGCAAAGGCTCACAAGCATCCCTTTTGAACCTGGGACCCTCTGGATTCTCCTGGTTCTGTGGCATGCAGTGGGAATAGCCAGGCCAGACTAGAATAGTATTTTCTAGAAGGAAGAAAGAGGCTGTCTTGATCACTGTGTCCCCACCGAGCATTTCATGAGTAAAGTTATGTCCAGGCAGAGTACAAATCTTCCAGAATGAACGTCCAGACGTAAGACTCTCTGCCAGCGTCTGCATTACCCTACCTACAAAGAGTCTCTGAGGAAAGGCAAGATGGCTGGGCAGGTAAAAGTGTTTGCTGCCGATCCTGAGGACACACGAGGTGAGAGGGGAGGACGAACTCCTACAAACTGTCTTCTGATCTACACGCATGCCTGACGGCACATACACAATAAGCAAAAATATAATAAAAACTGTTTCAATTAAAAAAAGTCTCAGAGCCAAAGATATAGCTTAGTAGGTAGAGTGCTCACTCCCATGCAGGAAACCCTAGGTTTGATCCCCAGCATCTCATAAAGGTGTGCACCACACTCCTATAATTTCGGGGCTTGGGAGGTAGACTCAGGAGCTGAGGAGATAGCTTGTTTGTTCTTCCAGAGGACCTGGGGTTGGATTCCTAGCACTCACACGGAGGCTCACAACTGTCTGCTACTCCAGTACCAGGGAACCAGCAACACAGCCTCCTCGGGCACTGTTTGCACATGGTGCACAGACATATATTCAGGAAAACACTCATAAAAATAAATTAAATCTCAAAAAATTTAATTTAAAATCACTTTCGGGGGCTGGAGAGATGGTTCAGTGGTTAAGAGAACCGGCTGTTCTCCTAGAGGACCTGAGTTCAAGTCCCAGCACCCACATGGCAGCTCACAACTGTCTGTAGCTCCAAGATCTGACACCCTCACAAGATATATATATACATATATATATGTATATATATATATACACACACACATACATACACACACACATATATATATATATGTACACCGCTGCACACAAAAGTAAAAATAAGTAAGTTATTTTTTAAAAAAATTAAAATCACTTTCAAGGTCTGTCTAAGCTACCTGATACCCTGACCCTGTTTCAAGAAACAAAACAACAACGACAACAACAACAAAAAAATCCCTGAACTGAGCCTGGCTGCTCCTACCAGTCATCCTGCCCTTAGAGAGCTAAGGCAAGAGGGAGGATTATAAATTTGAGGCCAGCTTGGGTCACATTCTGAGACCCTGTCTCAAATAAACTACAGTCTGTTTCAGTTTGCCCTCAGCTTCCTCTCAGAAGCTCCACTTCCTCCTCTGTGGGCCATTCCCTAAACAAGTCTATTCCACTCTTCAGGTGTTTGCTACGGAAGGAGAAAGGCTCCAGTCACCACAGCAGGTGCAAGCCTTTCATGACAAATCACTGTAAAGTGCCTATTAGAACACTATTACCACACCCCACAATTACCTGTCATTTGGGGAGTTGAAGTCACAACCCCCAAAGCCATCAGAACACTGGGCCAGAAGCCAGCCTGCTTCTACCTCAGCAGGCTGGTTAAATCAGGGATCCCGCACTTTCCTAGTTACAATCCAGGGCCAAGGAGGGCAACCAACCCCCCCAGCTTCCTGTCCCAGCTCATCACAACGGATTCCAGGCGCTGGGCTTCCTCTGTCTCAGTGGTCTGACTCCTCCATATCTCGCTGCCCCTCTTACACAAGATTATATCCTGTGTTGTTAAGAGACTTACCCTGGGCTTCTTCGGCTCCCAACTCCATCCTTGACGGGAGAGTAGGAGAAGTAAACCCCAAGGCTCCCCACTTTCCAACACTGCAAATCCTGACTACAGCCGTCTGGACTCCCCCCACCCCGGCGTACAGACGCCCTCTCACACACGCGCACTCACTCTTAGGCGTCCCGGAGCTCCGGCACAGCGCAGGGCCGGGCTCTGCCCAGTGGCTGCAACTTTCTTCGGCCTCGAAGTCAGCCCGACCCGGGGAGGCGAGCTGGATCGCTCTCCGCGCGCGTCCCTAGGGTCGGGCTGAAAAGTCCCCAGCGCCGCCTACGGGGAGCCCCGGCTCGCCCCAGCACACTTTCTTCGCCGCCCCCGCTCGTACCCTCCCGGCTTCCCCCCCCCACACCCCGAGCTCGCCCCGCACTCCGGCGCCCCGTCCTACCTCCCCGCAGGCGGCGGCTCCGCGGGTTCCGGGGCGCAAGTCGCGGACGCCCGCGGCGGCGGGGGCCTGGGGCGCCATGGCCCGCTGCCCTCCGCGCCTTTGTCCGCGCGGCCTCCCCCGGCCGCCGCGAGCCCCTCGGGTCCCCGCCGCGCGCGCTCCCGTCGGGTCCCCGCCGCCTCCGGCCTCGGAGACGCGCTGCGTCCCCTCCCTCCGCCCGCGCGCGCGGCCCCTTCCTCTGCCTCGGGCTGCGCCGCGATCGTCTGCCGCGACGCGCGCCCCCTCCTCCCGACCCATCCCGCGGCTCCAGTGAGCTAATCCGCAGCTGGCGGGCGCCCGGCCGGTTGCCACAGCAACCACTCTCCCAGGGCCCGCCGCCGAGGGGGAGCCACGGTAAACAGGACCTTCTGCCGCACTCGCCCCCTAGCCTTTCGCGGGTGGGGGGAGATGGTGGCTTAACCTTTTCTGTGCTGAAGATCGCCTCACGGGTTCTCTTCTACCCTGGCCGGGGTCCATTCTCGAAGTGCGCTTAGCCGGGGGCCGAACACCGGACCACACCGCAGCCACGCTCCCTGCCCTAGCTTTGTTTCTGGTCAGATAGCAGGGAGCTAAACAGCTGGACGCCTCAGGCAAAATTGGGCTCCACATTTGCCTCCAAGCAACTGACAATCATGAGACTGGCCTTCGAGACCCACCGGCCCACGTTCGCCCACAAGCAACTCACAGTCATGAGACAGACTATTAGGACCCACACGGGTCCATATTTACCCCCAAGCAACTCACAGTTGCTGCAGGAGCGGGCCGTAAGGATCCACGGGTCCACCTCCCTTCAGAAGGGTACAGAAAGGGATCTAAGGCCACCAGAAGGCAGGCTGCTCAGGAAAAGCTATCAGAGAAGTGACTTTTTTACTGCCCACTGGTCTTTCTTACAAGGGGCAAGATCAAAGCACACATGCAGGATGTTTTAGGATGGTAGGATTACTAAATAGAAACCCACTTGAAAATGTCGTGGGCTTCAAGGGAGTCAGGAACACACAGGCTGGGGCATTCAATGAAATCCTCTGGGGCTTTGATGGCCTGGGAAGCTGAATCAATTGTAAAAAGTGGAGAAACAGAGGGAAAGGACGAGGGGAGCTCCATCATGGTATCTGGAGAGCCTTTAAGTAAGAGTGAATAAGGTAAGATGGGTAGGCTGAAGAGCTTCAAGAGGTCTGGGCAAAATCTGAATATTATGCTGAAGGCAATTGGGATCCAAGGAGAGGAATGCCAAACGATAATTTCTCAGCCTGACAGTGACAGTTTTTCGGTCCTTGGGGGTAGGTAGGTGCCAGCCAGTCTCTACACTGGAAAATGTTATTCTTGTTTATAGCTTAGAGACCTCCAAAAGAGTTGACCTATGTTTCTGGAGATGGCCTAGTGGCTTGATGCTTGGGTTGTGTGTGGGGAGGGGTTGTTGGCACAGATCCGGACTTCTTCCAGCTTCACTAAGTGGGGTACTTAGAAGACAAACAGTACTGCATCGAGAGAGGAAGGCCCCTGGCCTGGCATGCCTGCAATCCTAGCTTCCCGGGAGACTGAGGTCCTTGTGCAAGGGTAGGGGCAGACTTGAGATACCAGGCAACTGGGATTTACTTAGCGTCGCAGGGAAAGAAGCTGCATCTCCTTCACGGGCTGAGGGGTTTGCTCCTTGCGTAAGATCTTTGAGGCCTTTGTAAATTCTTCGTGCCACACCCATTTCAATGAAGCGCCTTGGACTTTCAGAATAGACCTTTGCCAAGCTCAAGCATTTTTTTTTGAAAAGTGTTAGTGTTCAAATTATTGCTTTGTTTGCATCCTTCTAAGCCCTCGCTCTCTAAATAAAGATCAAAGGCTTGGCTGCTTGAGGGTTAATTACTCCCAGGACCACAGGGTATCCTGATCCCGCAGCAGCCAACTGGCAAAGTTCAGTGGGAACTGAGCCAGGAGCCCAGCTGGCTGCCTCCCCCAGCCCAAACCACAAAAGAGCCTAGGAGCTTTTGAGTGTGTGGCTTCGAGATAGCCAGTTACATCTTAGGTGGACACAAGGAAGCTTGGGCTGAGGAGTCAGTCCTTTGGCAACCCCTAGGCCACCATTTTATCATGGAATTCTGGGCACTAACTTGTCTTAGGAAAATACCCTTGCTTCTGCCCCCTGGGTCAGATTTTGATGAATGCCTTCCCACCCCAGCCTCACCACTTCTGCTGATCCCCTTGCTGGGTCATCCTGTGGCTCTGTCACCATGACTCAGATCTGCTCATCGTCCTCTCCCCACTTTCTTTGCTGGTGTCGTTTCCCAAGATGAGGACACTTTTGGTCCCATCTAAACCAAGTAGCTTAAAGTCACCCCCCCCCCCGCCCAATACACACACACACAGACACACACACACACACGCACACACGCACACACACACATGCACACGGTGGATACCCAGTGCCAGGCCGCTCCAAAGCACACATCCCTTATTCTCCCTGTCTGTCCTCAGCTTCTCTCCTGGTTGCAAAATTAGACCCGAGGTAGGCATAAAGTCAGCTTTCTGTATCTGAAGGAGTATGGCTTCAGCAACTCCCTGGATACCAAAATGTTTGGATTTTCAAGTTCATTATAAAAACGGTTTCAAATCTGCATATCTACTATGTGAATTCTTCCATATTCTTTAACTCTAGATTATTATTACTTCTATATAATCCAATGTACTATGTAATTATAAATAACTTATATACATATATATAGCTATTTTCTTTCTTTCTTTCTTTCTTTCTTTCTTTCTTTCTTTCTTTCTTTCTTTCTTTTGCTTTTTGACACAGGATTTCTCTGTGTATAGCCCTTACTGTCCTGGAACTTGCTATGCAGACCAGGCTGACCTCAAACTCACAGAGATCTGCCTGCCTCTGCCTCCCATGTGCTGGGATTAAAGCCGTGCGCCACCACCTCCTGGCTATACTGAACTATTTTTAATAGCTGTTAGACTCTATTGTTGTGGCTTTCTTTCCTTCTAAAATTTTTTTGTGTATGGGTGTTTTGCCTGTGTGTGTCTGTGCACCACGTGTGTGCATGGTGGCAGCAGACATGAGAAGAGGGCTTCAGATCAGGATGCTGGAAGTGGAGTTACAGATGGTTGGGCTGTGAGCCACTATGTATGTGCTGGGAATTGACAGGAGTCCTCTGTGAAGCAGCAAGTGCTCTTTACCACCGTCTCTCCAGCCCTTGGTTTTTGTTGTTGTTGTTTGTTTTTCATTGTTTTGTTTGTTTTAATACTGTATCTGGTATTCTAGTCTGGCCTCTAATTTTCTAAGTAGCCAAGCATTTTTAACTCCTGACCTCCTGACACTCCCTCCCTAGTGCTGGGATTACAGGTGCTTACCAGCATACTTGACTTTAGATTCTAAAGGGGATGACAACAAGGAAAAAAGATTATACGTGCCTTGCAATTTGATGTGGGATTCCCCTCTGTATGCAGTGAATATGTTTTATTACCGTTGGTTAATAAAAAAGATGCTTTGGCCTATGGCAGAGCAAAATATAGCCAGTCAGGAAATCTGAACAGAGATATAGAGAGAAAGAAGGCCGAGTCTGAGAGACGCCATGTAACACCCAGGAAACCAATGTGCAGTCTCCCCTTTCAGCATGGTGCTGCCCATCTCTAATCCCAGCACTTGGGAGACTGAGGTAGGAGGATCATGAGTTCCATGTCAGCCTAAGCTACATAAATCTCCCAGGAACCCCCAGCACACACAGGTGTATATTTTCAGTTGTGTGTATATCTTAGAATATTTTCCACCAACAATTGGCTGAATCTCAGACTTCAGAATCCACAGATGTGGAGGCACAGATCTGGAGGGCTGGCTATCATCCGGCTCAAACTGGAAAAGGTGAGGATAAGACAAGAGGACAGAGCCGACCTCCTGTGAGCCTTTAGTTCTGCTGTCTCCATACCGTAGTCTTGGATCACTACGGAACATGTTACTTCCTTTCCCTCCTCTTCCTTCAGGGTCCTGTTGAAGAACATAGGCTTGGGAGGAGATAGCCAGATCCAGTTCCAGAACAGGTGACTTGGCCTCTGACTCCTGTATCTTCATGGGTAAGGTAGAAATAGAACCAGCTGTAACC